>NC_051395.1:21065461-21067961 GCF_015228065.2 Penaeus monodon | reverse complement strand
TGCAGATTCGTCGTAGATTCTTCCCCTTGACAAGAACTCTCCTCGCTCAAAGAGAAAGATCTCTCTTCCTGCAGATGATACGGAAGTACATCCAGAGCCCCCCACCCCCCTTTGAGGTGCTTTGAGGTAGGCCTCAAAGCACACCCAGAGCCATCCTCCACCCCCTCCTGCAAGCTCACCCTCAACCCCCGCTTCCTAACCTAGAGCCATCACCCCCAGGGGCGCAAGGGAAGTACAAGCTGTTGCTGCGGCCTGCCCAGGGGAGCCATAGAGCAGTGCAGCCAATCCCTTGCCGTCTTGCGTGTGGTCCGAAAGCGTGGGCGAAGAGGAAGGATAAAAGACATAAGGGAGTAGAAAGGATAGGCAAAAGGTGTGTCAGCAAGTAAGAGAGGAAGAAAAATAAGAGGGAAAGAGACAGGCCTTAGGAAAAAAAATCTTGTCCAGGAGAGGAAAAATGGAATATGAATAGGGAAGATAAAGAATTAGAGGAACAAAGGGAAGGGGAAAGAGAGATAGAAAGAAAAGATCAGGAAAAAAACAAAGAAAAGGAGCAAAGACATATGACACACCTACTGGAAACAGAAAAACAACAAAAGGAAAAATTAATGGAAATAAAATGGACTTCAAATGATTTTATATATATATATATATATATATATATATATATATATATATATATATATATATATATATATATATATATATATATATATATACAGAAGTAAGCTAGATAAACCCAAACCGCTGCTTTCCACTTCACGAACTGACCCAAAGTACGGCAAATGGCCCATGAGTCTCCCAATTTATGCCATAGATAAACAGCACAGAGACCCTCCATCAACAGATTATCTACCAGAAAATCCTCTAGCACTGGTTGTGCTCCTGTGCAGTGCCCTCTCCTCTTTAACACTATCACTTAGATTATAAATGTTTTCCTGTCCTCAACGTAGAGCCAGGACAATGACCCCCGTTTTGCGCGTGTCACTGTGTGAGGACTGAGGCTCTAATGTATAAAAGTTCTCCTCCTGGCTTTGCACCGCGAACGTTGATGTTCTGCCACGCCCTGCGCCGCTGCTGCAAAACTGGCTTTCTTATGCGTTTCAACTCTCGAGCGCTGGCGGCGATGAGGTGTTGATGTGACGCTACTTATCGTGCTAATAAGACCTGTATGCTGGGATTTCACACACACAAGCACACACACTCACACACACACACACACACACACACACACACACACACACACACACACACACACACACACACACACACACACACACACACACACACACACACACACACACACACACACACACACACACACACACACATACACACACACACACACACACACACACACACATACACACACACACACATTTATGTATGTATGTATGCATATACAAAATGTGTAAGTGTAGGTGCCGTCCCTCCTGCGCCTCCCGGACCGCTGTCGGCGTGGTCGAATTCCTGTATTGACGGATCTGTGACCTGGGTTTGTGTCGCAGCCGCCTGAGACTGAGCCATGCAGTATTGATGGGAGCCCCCCAGGCCTTGATGCACTATTAAAGTCAATTCCAAAATTAGCCATACAAAAAAGCCACAAGTCAAAGGAGAAAATGCCTTCCTCTAAATGAGGAATGAAGAGTTAGGGCGATGACGTGACGCAGCGAATTTTCTCGAATATCTGAAGCAGTGTCCGTTTCTGTGAACACGAAACAGTGGCCACTTAATAAACATGACACCTTCCTGCGCGCCCGAACACACGAGGCTCCCTCGCGAACACGGGCGCCAGGTATACAAATAGGGCGGCGCCCTCTGTGCATTAGGTCAATGACCTATTGTGAGATTATAAGATAGGCGCAGTGAATGGGGGACTTTATCCCTAATCTAAATAGCACGGTAGACTCTCCGCTACCAGCTGCCGTCGCCATACAGGGGTTCAGCCGAAGCCACAGGGGGGCGAGGGAGCCTCCATACAAAGATAAATGAGGTGGGGGCGGGGAGGCTCCCTCTGTGTACAGGTGTTCCGGATGGCACACGTTTTGGGAAGGGGAAGGGGACCTCTTTTATTCTTCGTCTTACCGACGCCCGAGAAGAATTCTGGTCGCTCTGCACACTATTTTCCTTTAGAAATAATGGCCCGGCACTGGGGTATTTTCAGAAAGGAGAAGAGAAGTAAAACTGTGACTCGAGAAAAGAATCCGAACGAGGTAAAACCTGAACGAGAGCAAGCGAAATAAGGGGTTGCAGGGCAACGGGTTTCATCTTGCACAATTATTCCACTTGAATAGAAAGAAACTAAAAAGAGATTAAAAAAAAATAAAGATGCGAGGGGGAAGGAGGAAAGAAAGATGAGTAAGGCGAAGTGAAAAGTGTGGATAGGTTAATTACAGCGAGAAAATTAATTGGAATTAGCGAAATTACTCTTGACTATAAAGAAGAAATATTTCCCAGAGCTGTGAAAAAAGGCTCAGATTTGTCGAGTCATACAAAATTTACA
>NC_051395.1:21022961-21025461 GCF_015228065.2 Penaeus monodon | reverse complement strand
CCCTTCCTCCTACTTACTTTTGTTCCCCCTTCTTAGACCCACTCTTCTTCCCCTTTCTCTTCTTTACTGTCCCTTCTCTCTCTCCTTCCCCCCCTCTCCCTCCCCTCTCCCTCTCCTTCCCCCTCTCCCTCCTCTCTCCCTCTCATTCTCCCTCCCTCTCCCTCCCCTCTCCCTCCCCTCTCCCTCCTTCTCCCTCTCTCTTCCTCCCCTCGCCTCCACCGCAGCTCTCCCGCACAAACACCTTGCGGTCACTCCCTCCTCCCCTCAAAAGGCCATTAACACGACCTATCCGCATGCATTATTCATTCTCTTCATGCCCTGCATTAATAGGCAATTTGCATACGATTTGGAGCTTCATATAATAAAATGCATTGAAGAAGACAAAAATGAATACCCGAGATCCTCCATTGCGCATGAAAATGTCCTTTAATCCGTTATGTCGGTGGCTGTTAAATATCACGTCACTGAAAAAAGGATGACAGAGGTCTCTGATGAGTCGCCCGACAGCCGAATCGGCGGCTCTCGGGCAGGAAATATTTTGTAATTGAACCATCACCTACATTTATGTTGTATTATTACTATCATTGTTTTTATTGTTATTATTATTATTTTTATTATTATTATCATTATCATTATTATTATTGTTATTATTATTATTATTATTATTATTATCATTATTATTATTATTATCATTATTATTATTATTATTATTACTATTATTACTACTATTATTATCATTATTGTAAGGTGGCATCCCACTCCTCATCTCGGGCTTTCAAGAGCATCCCCTCGCTACACGGTTCCCGTCTTTCGGCCGCGCTCGTTCTTTTTTGGGGGTCTAACCTTTTTCTTTGGCTTTTTATTTGCTCTATTGTCTTTGTAGTTTTATTGAAGTTTCCCCTTTTTCATAGTCGTTTTCTTTTTTTTCGATTATATATAAAACCCCTCATCTTTGCTTCGTTCTTAAGACTCGAAAGTCTATTTTACATGGTTTTCTATGTATCTTAATTTTATATATATTTTATTTCATTTTCATCTTTATCTCTAATCTTCCGAGTATTTTACATTCGTCATCTACTTTTATCTTTTTGTTTGATATTTTTAATTTTATTTTAACTTGGATCTATGTTCTATCTTTTCTTCTGTCATTGTAAAAATATATGTTTTAACCTGTAAGATGAAATCCAAAGTTTTATCAATACGAAAGATGTATAATTCGTTAAGTAGTTCATGACGTCACGAACACTATAAATATCGCCAATGACGGCGCGAAACACTTGCTTGCTTGCTGCCGGTCTGAGCCAGATATCCTGTGTGTCATTACCCCGAAGGAACGCGGGGAAGCGGCCACGCCCCCCGAGACCGAGAGAAGGTAAATGCTGTGTGCTAACGTTCGTTTGTTTTTCCGAGGAGCTGGGCGTGATCCTTTTTTATGATAATGCTTCATATACACTACTAAAGTTAATTCAATAATTTTAGTCAGTCAGTCATAATTACTATTTTTTATTCAACTATAATATTAAGACTCGTAAAGAGTGACTTTTTAATCAATGGTTTTGTGTTTATTTTATTAAGCCTAAATAAGTCTTTGAGATGCATTTAAGAAGTGTTAATTTGTCCTCCACAATGATTTTAAATAAAAGCTAAGAGCGACCTAGTTGATATAAGGGAAACCTATAGGCTGAACGTCAAGGAGTTGATAATATGCTCGGTCTTTTTTTGTTTTTGTTTGTTTGTTTGTTTGAATGTGTCTGGATGATTCACGCAACCATAACACAACATCTAGACACTGTGAATCCACACCAATATATATATATATATATATATATATATATATATATATATATATATATATATATATATATATATATATATATATATATATATATATATATATATATATATATATATATATATATATATATATATATATATATGTATATATATATATATATATATATATATATATATATATATATGATAAATAGCCACAGAACAAAGAACACCTCACATTATCATTATCATTATTATTATTATCATCATTATTATCATTTCATTATTATCACTGTTACTTTTCTATCATTATCATGATTTTACTATTATTCTCATCACCATAATGATGATAATGATGTTACTGACGCTAGTGTTAATCATAACGGTAATGCCACTAATGCTAACAGTAGAAAAATATATGAATAATAAAGTTTTGAAGACTATTTTTTTTCCAGACGTGTGTATTCATTCCTCAATATCGTCTAACTTGTCTTTGGTTTTGTTTTTTTCTCATGTCTATTTAGTATAGATCTTTCACATCCTGAAGTAAATAAAAGTACGTTCGCATCCGCCTACAAAAGGTACCATGACCAGCTCGCAATACCCGAAGCCAACGCGCGCTCACCGTAAATAAACAAGCGTACCGTATGACCTGTATCCCTGACAAACGCAATATACGCGATCCGAAAAAGAATAAACACGGAAAAAAATGATCAGAGAGGAAAAA
>NC_051395.1:21005461-21007961 GCF_015228065.2 Penaeus monodon | reverse complement strand
AATACGGACCCGCTGAACCGTCAAAGGCCTTCGCGCCAGGAGGTTCTTCGCTCCCTTGAATGCCTGCCAGAAATCGGTTGTAATGGCACCCAAGAACCTCATCCTCTTGTCTTATCTTAGTGTGTGCCTTCCGTTTGATTTCATTTTCCCTTTTTTCTGTCTTCTTTCTCTCTCTTCTTTTATCTCCCTTTTCTTCATCTACTTTTGAATTTCCCTTTTTCTTCTTTTTTTTCGTATATTTCTTCTATTCCGCATTCACTCTCTTGTAACACCTTCCATACATTCTTATCATCTTCTCTCCCTCCCTCTCCTTCCTAACTTCTTCCTCCTCCTCCCCCTTTCCCGGTATCTTTTACGCCATTAATCACTCTCCTGGAAGCACCATTTCCGCTCCACGCTCTGCTTAGGATGTCCCCTTCTCTCCCCTCCTCCCCCGGTCCCCTTGCCTTCCCTGTGCCTCCTCCTTCTCCTCTATCTACCTCCTTTGTTTCTCCTCCTTTCCTTCTTCTCCTCTTCCTATCCCTTCTCCTATTTCTCCTCCTTCACTCCTCTTCCTCATCTCCCTTCTTCTCCTTCTACTTGTGTCCCTTTTTCCCTTTCCATTTCTTAATCGTCCTCTATTTTTTCTTCTTCGTTTAATTTTTCTACTTTCTCATTTGTTTTTTTTCATTTCCCTACTTCTTTCTAATCTTCCTAGTCTTCCTTCCCCATCTCCTTTTCCTCCTCTCTTTCTCTACTTCTTTGTCTATATCCTCCTCCCCTTTTCCCTGTCTCCACGTCTTCCTTTTCCACATACTCCCCCTCCTCATTCTGATCCTACAATGTTCTCTTCTTTTCACCTGCTTTTCTCCTCTCCTTCTTTTCCTCTTCCTCTCCTTACTCCTCCTCCTCGTTCTCCTCCTCCTACTTCTCCTCCTCGTTCTCCTCCTCTTTTTTTCCTCCCTCTTCTCCTCCTTTTTCTCCTCCTCCTTCTCTTACTCCTACTCCTCATCTTTCTTCTTCTCCTCTTCCTCCCCCCCCCTCCTCCACCTCCTCCTCCTCCTACTCTTCTTCTTCCTCCACTACCACCTCCTCCTCCAGCCCCTCCTCCTCCTCCTCCTTCTCCTCCTTCTCCTCCTCCTCCTCCTTCTTTTCCTCCTCCTCCCCCTCTTCCTCTTCCTCTTCCTCTTCCTCCTCCTTCTCATCTTCTTCTTCTTCCTCTTCCTCTTCCTCTTCCTTTTCCTCTTCCTCTTCCTACTTCGCTTCCTCCTCTTCCCTCTCTTCCTCTTCCTGTTCCTCTTCCCCCTTCTCCTCCACCACCACATCCTTCTCCTCCACCTCTACCTCTACCTCTTCCTCCTCCTCCACCACCACCACCACATCCTCCTCCCCCATCTCCTCTTCCATCTCCACCTCTTCCTCCTCCTCCTCCTCCTCCCCATCCTCCTCCTCCTCCTCCACCACCATCGCCTTCCCCTCCTCCTCTCCCCCTTCCCCCGCCCTCCCTACTTCCAAGTGTTACCGTGGCCTCCAGATGAGTCCTATAAACCCGCAATTATACCCACGAGAAGTTTCGACGAAGGCCGCGCTGGGCAAGGAAGGGGAAGGCGCCAGCATACTCACGCAGAAGGCCTCTCACCTGCAGAAGAAAAGAGAAGAAAATATCTGGTTAATTGTTGACTATTTCTTCGTTCGTCATTTCCTTTTTTTCTTTCTTTTTTTCTTTTCTTTTTTTCGTGTTCGTAAGCTGGTACGTAAGTACGGGCTTTTGTGTGTGTGGGTGAGTGGTTAAGCTCATGAATAAACGGAAGGGAAAGGGAATGGAAGACATGCCTGTATAGAGGGAGGAGTATAATATCACATCCTTGCACATACTCAAACTATATACACGGTCACATACACACACACACACATTCACTCACATCGACATATACACACAAACACGCACAGACACACACAAACGAACAAACAGACCAACAAATAAAAAAACACAAATGCACACAAATACACACACACACAAACAAATAGACACAGACACACACACACATAAATACACACACGAAAGAGACGCAGCAGCTAAAACATAAAACCAGAAAAAAACAGCCTTTTGGTGCAGAAGAGCAAAATCTCGCACAAACATGAACAGTGATGCGGAAAATCGTCATATATCGGAATGTATTTTTTTTTTCTTCGACATGTGCAGAGTAAATAAAAATGTGACTTGAAATAGGATATTGATAGATTTATGCAAACAATCCTATCTGGCAGATGTGCATTTCAAATCAAGCTGATTGATCTTTTTCAAATGTAAAACAAAATACTTCAAAAGATAAGTGAAAAACGCAACTGTTCAGAAAGCTTTGCTAATTGCTCCTCAAAAAATCCATTATCCTAAACAGCTTTGTCTTTTTCAATCTTTCTTTCTTTCTTTCTTTCTTTTTATTCGTGTTCTGAAGGTATTTTTATCTTAATTATTAATGGAAGTTTTGTTATCATTACTATTATTATTATTGTTATAGCT
>NC_051395.1:20990461-20992961 GCF_015228065.2 Penaeus monodon | reverse complement strand
ACCCATGCCCCTCCCCCCCCACACACACACAAACACACAAAAAAAATCACAGAATGCTAAATTGCGCAAAAAAAAAAAAAAATCGGCGATTGAAAACACCCGCTATAAAGTTTTATTACGGTTTAAATACTGATAATTAAGTTGAGCCAGCATTGAAAAAGGTCATTCCGTAAAACCTGACGACATTTGACCCCACGACCTGCTTACCCAACGAAGCCGAATAGAATCGCGAGTTGACTCTGGCCTCATAGGCAGGATGCCCGGCGCTCGGTGGGGGGGGGGTGCTCTCTCTCGCGCCCACCTCCTCTCTCGCCCTTCCACTTCACACTTCCCTGCCTCTTCGCTTCTTCTGATTGCCATCCATCTCCTTCCATCACTTCTCTCCTTTTCTGTTTATGGTACGTTTTTCGTTGGTCAGTTTCCTTGAATTACCCGCTTTGTTTTTGTCCTTTCGTGTTTCTTCTTCTCTTTCGGCTAATCTGTTTGTCTAACTAGGTCTTTCATTATTTTTTTTCTTTTACCCCAAAATCGTCACATGTTCCCTCTTTAATCCTTTCACTGCTTACCATCTCTTCTCTTGCCTCGCTTCCTCCTCTTGCATCTTCGTTCCCTCCTCCTCATTTTCATCCCATTCTTTTATCTTCGAACACCCTTCCCCTTGCTCCTACTCCTCTTCCTCTTCTTCTTTTTCTTACTCCTCCTCTTCCTCCTCCTCTACCTTTTCCTCCTCCTCCTCCCCCTCCTCTTTCTCCTCATCTTCCCCCTCCTTTTTCTCCTCCTCCTCCTCTTCCTCCTCCGCTTGCAGCCTCACCACCTCCTTCTTATCTCTCGCCCCTCTTCCTCCTATTCCTCATTCTCTTCCGCCTTCTCCCCTTCTCCTCTTCCTCTTCCTCATTCTCTTCCATCTTCTCCCCTCCTCCTCTTCCCTCTTACTCCCCACTTCTCTTCCGTAGGCGCCTCTCCCTCTCTTCCTCCTCCTCCTCCTCCTCCTTTTCCTGCTTCAGCCACCCCTTCAGAGCTATCAGGAGCGCGAAGTACTGCCACAAAGGAGATTGTCACGGCTCCTCTCATTCAATTAGCGATACCATCAGGCAAGACGGTATCTATGTCTAACACACAATACGTTGTTGTTGCTACCTGAGAACCCTCCGCCCCCCTACCGCGCGCGCGCGCGCGCGCGCGCGCGCGTGGTGTGTGTGTGTGTGTGTGTGTGTGTGTGTGTGTGTGTGTGTGTGTGTGTGTGTCTGTGTCTGTGTCTGTGTCTGTGTGTGTGTGTGTGTGTGTGCGCGTGTGTGTGTGTGTGTGTGCGTGTGTGCGTGTGTGTATGTGTGTGTATGCACAAATAGACAAACATATATGCAGTCTATGAATATGTATTCAGCGTCTAAGCCATAACATCTTATCGATTTTCCCTCATAATCCTCTCATGATCCCTGCAAGACAGCATAAATTCCTGCGTTGCACACAATTTCTCGACATATTCTGACAGATTGCAAATTCAGTGCCTTCACTTTTGTTCTTTTTGTTTGCCGAGTCTTTTTTTATTTTTAAAGACGGGGTCAGGAGAATAAGAGATGATGGACAGTAGATATAGAAAGAGAGAGAGAGAAAGGGGGGGTTACAAACGTAGATACGTATTGTACGCATATAGACGGACAGACAGATATAAAAACCAAAAAGATGGACATGCTTCCATAAGAGGCAGTTAGCCAGACATACGAAGAGGAAAACAAAGCAAGAGGGAAAGAGAGGAAGAGAAAAGAAAGAGAGAAAATAAGGAAACAATAAACACGAATCCGGCACCTGGCACCCAATACCGCTCCCATAGTGTACAAAGCGTAGCCCTTCGATTTATTACATTCATTCAAAAGCAACTCTATCTTTGCCACACGCCCCGTAGCGCCTGCCATAACTCCGGCCCTTGCAAACCCACCAACCGCTTGCTACAAAAACTACCACACTTTTTCACCGCAACAACCAGGGAAAAAGTTGTGATGGGATGGTATTTTGGAAGTGAAATTATTTTGTCTACTGAATAACAAGGTTTATATGTGTGGTTTACTGCATTTTAAAGTCCATGTAAAAGTCACAGAATACATTTCTCGCATACTGAAAAAGTTATCGGATAATCTTCAGAAAGTGAATATGTACTTGTAGCCAGGATTAATTCGATCTTTAAGTTTATTTGGAATACAGTAGATTTCTTGATGCTGAAGTTTAGCCATGTTTTATTGCAATGTGGGTATGAATATAATGGTCACTTTTAGAATAATTTCAGTGAATAATTTATGACACATTTATGCCCAAACAAAGCCTTGATTAAAAGCAAAAAGTATTCTCATTACAGGATATTTTATTCCTACATTTACGGGAAGCATTTGCTGATATATATTAAAGACTAGAGCATATCATTAAAAAGAGAATCTAATAAAGTATGTACCAGATTTTATGTACATCTGCAACATATTACAAGATATAAATAATTTAGCCTTTAGCTTTA
>NC_051395.1:20953685-20962861 GCF_015228065.2 Penaeus monodon | reverse complement strand
AAAAAAAACACACGGGCGGAAGGCAATGGCAAACCACAACTCTAAATTGCCAAGATCATGGAAGCACATGATCGTCAAAGCTGCGGTGGTCGAATGGTTAGAAGCGTCGGACTCAAGACTGTCACGACGGCAATCTGAGTTCGAGGGTTCGAGTCACCGACCGCCGCGTTGTTTCCCTTGGGCAAGGAACTTCACCTCGATTGCCTGCCTAGCCACTGGTGTGCCAAGCCAGCTCAAGTCAGTGCTGTCCCAAGCCCGGATAAAATAAGAGAGAATGTTACCTAAAAGGTAACACCGGCACTCCTCCGTGAAAGGAACTGGGACCCTACCACGTACTCACTCAAAAGCATCACAAACGTGAAAACTGCAATTGAGTATCATGCTGTGACCACGGCGGCTCAGACATGAACCTACCGTTAATGAATGATGAATATATATAATATATTATATATATATATATATATATATATATATATATATATATATATATATATATGTATATATATATTTATTTATTCATATATATATATGCATATATATATAATATATATATAATATATATATTATATATATATGTGTGTGTGTGTGTTGTGTGTGTGTGTGTGTGGTGTGTGTGTGTGTGTGTGTGTGTGTTAAATATATATATATATATATATATATATTATATATATATATATTATATATATAGAGAGAGAGAGAGAGAGAGAGAGAGAGAGAGAGAGAGAGAATTCAATTCAAATTCACTTTCTTCCATTAGTTTACAATGGTTATTCTTATTACACAGAAAGTGATTTTATAGGCATGTAAATATAAGATGCACACAGAATTAATGATACTACATCTGAGTCATGCCTATTCTTATATTTTGAAACCTGATGTCACTGGTGATTTAGGAGTTGTTCTTTTAATTTCTTTTTGAATGTGCTAGAGATTCCGATATTTCTGTTATCATTTGGTAATTTGTTAGTGTCTGCCGTGCCCCTATATGTGTACATGATCTTCTGCTGTGTAGAGAGTTTACCTGTCTTGTTTGGACATATGTTGTGTTACCCACGGTTGGAAGGGTTAATAGCCACTTTGGAAAAAAACTTGAATTATTTTGTCAATTAGTACGCAAGTGTCATATTTTGTGTACTTTTAGTCAATTTAGTTTGTTTATGTGTGGGGTAATGTGGTCATACTTATTTACGTTACCAAGTGCTACTCTCGCAGCAAAGTTCTGTAATTTTTGAATTTTCTGAATGTGACCTTTGTTGTGCCCCAGCTGTTTGAGCAATAATTAATTATACTGAGAACTAGTATTTGTATAACGGATATCCCAGTTTCAGCAGGGATCTTGTTGAACAAGAATGAAGTTTTGGGCTGTGGGTGATAAGTCATTTACGAATATTGTAAACAGGAGTCGGGTTAATATAGGTCCTTGTGGAACACTGAAAGATACTATCTATTTTTGTATTTTTTCTCGTGAATTTTGATGATTGGCTTCTGTTACCTAGGTAACTTCTGAACCAGCATGTATCGATGTTGTGATATATTATTTACTAATGAGTGTTTCGTAGTTGACACTGTCAAAAGCCTTGGATAAATCGCACAGTGTTGGAAAGTTTATTTGATTGTTCTCACAAATATTATTTGTGATCTGTAATAATGCTGTTTCAATAGACAGCTTACCTCTGAAACCATGTTGTGTTTTGGTAGTAGGTTCCTTTGTCTCCAAAATTTGTCAATTGGACTCCGTCGATTTTATCGAAAACTTTAGACAGTATAGGTAGTTTTGGTAAAGGGCGATAGTTATGATTTGGTTGTGCCCCCCCGGATTTGAAAACTTTTTTTTAATTATCCATTTTTTAAAAAGGGCAAAAGGGGAAATCCCCTTTTTGACTAAGATGTGTTAGATAAAAAACCTTTAGATAAAAAGCCTTTGCATTTAAGACTGCCCTCTAAAAAGGGCAAAAAAAAACAAGCCGCCCTGCCCCCCCCGCATTAGTTTAAGCAGTTTTTAAATTTTTAAAGGTTTAATTTTTTTCTTTTTTTACGGGGTTTGTGGTTTAAAATGGGGGCTATTTGGCCTTATCCTACCTGTATTTTCCCTGAGATAGGGAAAGGGTTTTTGTTTTTTTCATATGTGGGGAAGGCCCAAAATTTTGGGGAAAAAGGAAATTTTTTTAAAAGAGGGAATCTCTGTGATGGTTTTTTTTGGCCCCCCCAATTGTTTTAAAAATTTTTTTTTGTTTTTAGCGGGGGGCCTTTTTTTAAAAGTTTTTAATTTACTTCAAAATGATCCCCTTTTTTGGGTCCTTATATAAATGAATTGACATTTTTTTTTTTTTTGTTTATGATTTGCCTGGAGTTCCATGTTGTGTCTGTTTCCCTTTTTTGAAGCTTTATGAAAGCTAGTTCTATCTTTTTTTGCTCTCTTGAAAGTCGTTGTTTTACCGGAAACAGGAGGACGTCTAAAATTTTTTTAATCAAAATGGAAAACGATGACGTTTAATTTTGGGCATTAACACTTCCCCCTAAAGGGCATTTGCCTATTTGTCTACATTATCTATTTTCAAAAATTTTTAAAAAAGGTTTTATTCTTTGGGAATTATTTCTTTGGCCTAAAGACGGGAAATGTAGGTTTTTTTTTTTAAATTAAGGGGTCACCGTTATAGGGGTCGGGAAAAAACCATGGGGTGGGCCCGTTGTATGGAGAATGATGTCAGCTTTTTTTGTTTTATTTTCACAATTAATGGGCGAAGGGGTTTTTTGGGACCCGTGTAGATTTTGGGTTTTTCCCTTTTTTTCTAATTTGTTTTTCCTTTAATTTTCTTAAATTTAAATTTTCATTGGGAAAAGAGAGGGGAGAGAGAGAGAAGGAGAAGGAGAGAGAGAGAAGAGAGAGGGGAAAAGGAGGGGGAGGAGAGAGAGAGAGAGAGAAGGGGAGTGTGGTTTTGTGTGAAAAAGGAGAGAGAGAAATATATAATATATATATATAAAATAATATATATATAATATATAAATATATATATACATTTTTATATAATATTATATATATATATATTATATATATATAATATATACATATTTTAATTTTAACTTATAATTTTCCCCTTATTTATAACTTATATATTATTGGAGAGAGAAGAGAAGAGGAGAGAGAGAAGAGAGAGAAAAAAAAAGGGGAAAATATACAAATAAAAAGGAAAAAAGTGAAACAAGCATCTAACTAAACTATATCTTTTAATATGAATATATTTTTAAATTTTTATTTTAAAATGGGAAAACAAATATAAAATTTTAATATATTAAATTTATATATTTTATATATTGGGGGGGGTATATAATATATATATTTTATATAAATTATATAAAATATATATGTATATATAATAATATATATATATATATAAATATAATATTATATATATATATAAATATATTATATATAATTATATATATAATATATATATATAGTTATCATATATATTATATAAATTATATTATATATATATTAATTATTTTATATTTTAAATATATATATATATAAAATATAATATATATATATATATAATATATATATATTATATTATATAATTTAATTATATATATAATATATAATTTTATATATATATATATAAATATATATATAATAATATATATATGATATGTATAGTAAAAATAAATATATATAAAGAATAATATATATATATATATATATATGATATATATAAAATATATTATATATATTATATATATAATAATAATAATAATTTTGTTTATTTTTTTTATTTATTACTTATTTTTTTTTTTTTATTTTTTTTTTTTTATTTTTTTTTTTTTCTTTTTCTTTTTTTTTTTTTATTATAATATAATTATATATATAAATATATATTATTAATAGATATATATATAATATATATATTTATAAAATAAAAAAATTTTAATATAAAATATATATATTATTATTATATTCTTTTATATATATATATATAGTATTTCATATATATATATAAAAATATTATATATAATAATATATATATATATGTTTTCCCATAAATATATTTATATATATTCAATATATATAGATATAGATAGATAGATGCTTGTTTCACTTTGTCTGTTTATTTGTATTTTCTCCCTTTTTTTCTCTCTCCTCTCTCTCCTCTCCTCTCTCCCCTTCTCTCTCTATATAATATATATATATTATATTTTAATATTATAAATATAATGTATTGTATATAATATATATATATATATATATTTATATATTATATATATATATATATAATATATATATATATATATATTTCTCTCTCTCTCTCTTTCACACACACACACACTCTCTCTCTCTCTCTCTCTCTCTCTCTCTCTCTCTTCTCTCTCTCTCTCTCTCTTCTCTCTCTCTCTCTCTCTCTCTCTCTTCAATGCAAATTATTTAAGATAATTAGGAAAAACAAATTAGAGAAAATGGTCAACAAATCTACAAGGGTCACAGAAAACACTTCGTCATTAATTGATGTAATAATAACAAACAAAGCTGACATCATTCTCCATACAACTGGCATCCCATGGTATTTTGCCGATCACTCATAACGGTGACGCTTAATTTAAAGAAATCAACTACGACTTTCAGTCATTATGCCAAGAAATAATTGCCAAAGAATCAACTCTTAGAAATTTTGCAAATAGATAATGTAGACAAATAGGCAAATGTCTTTATGGAAGTGATTAATGACAGCATTGACGTCATCGCTCCATTTGATTCAAAAAATGTTAGACGTCCTCCTGCTCCAAGGATAAACAACGACATCAAGAGAGCAATAAAAGATAGAACTAGCGTTCATAAAGCTCTCAAAAATGACAGACACAACATGGCACTCCAGGCAAATCATAAACAAAAAAAAGAAAAATGTCAATTCATTTATATAAGGAGCCAAAACGGATCATTTTAGAAGTAAATTAAGAAACTGTAAAAAAGGCCCTGCTAAAACACAAAAAAATTGTTAAAACAATTGTGCCAAACCAAAACCATCACAGAGATCATCTTTTAACGATTTCTTCGCCAAATTTGGACATCTCACATATGAACAAACAAACACTTCCATATCTCAGCAAAATACAGGTAGGATAAGGCCACTAGCCAATATTTTCAAACCACAGCCTGTAAAAATAGAAACATTAATCTTAACAATAAAACACATGCGTGAAACTAATGCTGGGGGAGCAGACGGCATTGCTTTTCGCTTTATTAGAGACAGTCTACCTGCAATGGCTTATTATCTAACGGTTATTATTAACACATCTCTAGTCACCGGTGATTTCCCATCGCTTTGGAAACATGGCATAATAACACCAGTTTTCAAATCCGGAGACACAGACGAAGTCAATAACTATCGCCCTATTACCATACTACCTATACTGTCTAAAGTTCTCGAAAAAATCGAGCAGCCAATTGACAATATTTCTGGAGACAAATGACCTACTATCCAAAACACAACATGGTTTCAGAGGTAAGCTGTCTATTGAAACAGCATTATTACAGATCACAAATAATATTTGTGAGAACAATCAAATAAACTTTCCAACACTGTGCGATTTATCCAAGGCTTTTGACAGTGTCAACTACGAAACACTCATTAGTAAATTAATATATCACAACATCGATACATGCTGGTTCAGAAGTTACCTAGGTAACAGAAGCCAATCAGTCAAAATTCACGAGAAAATATCAACAAAATAGATAGTATCTTTCAGTGTTCCACAAGGACCTATATTAACCCGACTCCTGTTTACAATATTCGTAAATGACTTATCACCCACAGCCCAAAACTTCATTCTTGTTCAACAAGATCCCTGCTGAAACTGGGATATCCGTTATACAAATACTAGTTCTCAGTATAATTAATTATTGCTCAAACATCTGGGGCACAACAAAGGTCACATTCAGAAAATTCAAAAATTACACAACTTTGCTGCGAGAGTAGCACTTGGTAACGTAAATAAGTATGACAACATTACCCCACACATAAACAAACTAAATTGACTAAAAGTACACAAAATATGACACTTGCGTACTAATTGACAAAATAATTCAAGTTTTTTTCCAAAGTGGCTATTAACCCTTCCAACCGTGGGTAACACAACATATGTCCAAACAAGACAGGTAAACTCTCTACACAGCAGAAGATCATGTACACATATAGGGGCACGGCAGACACTAACAAATTACCAAATGATAACAGAAATATCGGAATCTCTAGCACATTCAAAAAGAAATTAAAAGAACAACTCCTAAATCACCAGTGACATCAGGTTTCAAAATATAAGAATAGGCATGACTCAGATGTAGTATCATTAATTCTGTGTGCATCTTATATTTACATGCCCTATAAAATCACTTTCTGTGTAATAAGAATAACCATTGTAACTAATGGAAGAAAGTGAATTTGAATTTGAATTCTCTCTCTCTCTCTCTCTCTCTCTCTCTCTCTCTCTCTCTATATATATATATATATATATATATATATATATGTATGTATATATATGAATAAATAAATTATATATATACATATATATATATATATATATATATATATATATATATATATATATATATATATATATATATATATTCATCATTCATTTAACGGTAGGTTCATGTCTGAGCCGCCGTGGTCACAGCATGATACTCAATTGCAGTTTTCACGTTGTGATGCTTTTGGAGTGAGTACGTGGTAGGGTCCCCAGTTCCTTTCCACGGAGAGTGCCGGTGTTACCTTTTTAGGTAACATTCTCTCTTATTTTTATCCGGGCTTGGGACCAGCACTGACTTGAGCTGGCTTGGCCACCCAGTGGCTAGGCAGGCAATCGAGGTGAAGTTCCTTGCCCAAGGGAAACAACGCGGCGGTCGGTGACTCGAACCCTCGAACTCAGATTGCCGTCGTGACAGTCTTGAGTCCGACGCTTCTAACCATTCGACCACCGCAGCCTTGACGATCATGTGCTTCCATGATCTTTCTTGGCAATTTAGAGCGGTGGTTTGCCATTGCCTTCCGCCCGGTGTTTTTTTTTTTTTTTTTTTTTTTTATCGAGTCACCATCTCTATTTACCCGGCACTGACTTGGGCTGACTTGGTCCCCCAGTGGCTAGGTAGGCAATCGAGGTGAAGTTCCTTGCCTAAGGGAAACAACGCAGCGGTCGGTGACTCGAACCCTCGAACTCAGATTGCCGTCGTGACAGCAGTCTTGAGTCCGACGCTCTAACCATTCGGCCACCGCGGCCCCTATATATATATATATATATATATATATATATATATATATATATATATATATATATATATATATATATATATATGTACACACACGCACACACACACACACGCGCACACACACACACACACACACACACACACACACACACACACACACACACACACACATATATATATATATATATATATATATATATATATATATATATATATATATTGCTACGCCAGTGGGTCTTTGTCTCTGTGCGAAACATGTGTTTACATGAAAAGGATGACCTGGGCATGTGTTAACATGAAGGGACCTGGGCAAACATGCAACTGGCTGTGAGCGGAGGAGCGGAGGAACAAGTCAGGGGAGATGGAGTTGGGTGCTGCTCCTGTGAAGACCTCGTGTGTGCCCTGGTGACCTGATATAACTTTGTGTTGCCCTGTTATAAGCTGTATCGTGCAGTGTGACATGCTGGTTTCCCCCAGTATTGTGCCTATAGAAAAGTGTAGGGTAAATAACTTGTGTAAATAAAGGAAAGATTGTCATTTTGTGTTTATTTCGTGCCCTGCCTCTCCAGGTGGCGTTTCCCCTCGTGGTGTTCTGGGGACGCTGTGGTCTCGGTGCCTCTTGGAGCTGTTCAGTGTTCACGACCCTGTGGATAGCACGCCGTCTGCCTAGCCTGCCTTGTGTTGGTAGCAGAGAGTCGAGGCGGCCGGCGTAACAATATATATATATATATATATATATATATATATATATATATATATATATATACGCACATATGTAAATGTACATATATGTGCACACACACACACACACACACACACACACACACACACACACACACACACATACACACACACACACACACACACACACATACACACACACACACACACACACACACACACACACACATATATATATATATATATATATATATATATATATATATATATATATGCATATGTATGTATATGCATATATATATATATATATATATATATATATATATATATATATGTATATATATATGTATGTATATATATATGTGTGTGTGTGTGTGTGTTTAGTAACAAAATCACCTTTAGACTCACTGACCTCTGGCACTGCCTGAGGAATCTGAGCAAACCGTATTCGTTCAGTCCTTCCAGGTGTGCTCGCGCCGCGCAAGGTATGTATGTTTTCTTGTATCTTTCCGCCTGCCGGCCATCTTGGCGGATGCCTTGATGTAATAAAGGAATAAAATCTCTATAGCTTTTGACGAAGAACTGCAGAGGTTGGGTTTTCGATATCGGAGAATGGGTTTGGTGAATTGCGACTATTATTCAGTACTACAAGTGGTGCAATTCGATTACTTATGTTTGAAAAAAAAAAAAAAAACCTGGAACAGAAAATGCTTCTTCAAGAGATGAATGTTAAAAAAAAAAAAATTAAACTCTTCTTTTTGCATTCATAACAAGGACCATTGGTCTGACCTATATCTTATATAATCCTAAATGGAGGAGATAATTGGAGTGTATTTTCTTTTTTCAATGTTTTTGCTAAAGTTAAAGCTACAGCTTACCAGTTAAGACTTATCTTTAGCCAAATCACGCAGCAATACCATACACTGAATGGATATTTTCATGTATATCTATTGGGTAAAGATGCACAAAACGGTATCATTAATATTGATAAGGATACATTATCACCAGTTTATCTTACTCATTTCAGTAATGATGATTAATTATACATATATACAGTTTTCGATGCAAATATGATATATGCATAAAAATATCCCCAAAATATTAGCCCATAAATTCTGTTTCCTATGGTTGGCGCGATATTCGTTTTCTGTTAAGACGCGTTTCAGAGAAAATGAAACTCTTTAACCCTATCTATAAAATATTAATTTTCTACGTCAAATGGCTTTATGGTCGGCATGAA
>NC_051395.1:20931185-20948685 GCF_015228065.2 Penaeus monodon | reverse complement strand
TAAACATGGAAGGGACTTAGAAAATGAAGGGGCGATCTTCACTCTTGTCTGTCCTATGTCTCCCTTATTTTCGATTTGCACGCGTTTTGCCATAGATGAAAAGGGTCTTAGTTTTCATCAAGGTAACCACTCCATACACTTATTTTACTGTACTCCTGGTTGACAAGCACATAAATTTTTCCAAAAAAAAGTGTATGGAATAGTTACCTCAATGAAAACTAAGCTATTTTTCATCTATAGCAAAAGGTGCGCAAATTAAAGATAAGGGAGATACAGGACAAAGAAGAGAGAAGATCAACCCTTCTTTTTCTAAATCCACATCCCTGTTTACCTTGCAGGGACCAAAACAAATGTGACACGTAACTCATCACTGCAATCTGTCAAGTAGTCCATGCATTGCTGCGTGCTTGTGGGAAAGATTATTCAGTAATAATCAGAATTCATGTATGTAATGCATTCTTATAGTTTATTATGTTTCTTTTATGTGTTTTTGTAATTATTTAATCTATTCTGTTCAGCATCCTTATGCGAGTTTTGCCACTAGGAGATTTGACAGGCTGTGCAATGCCATTTGTTGAGAAATACCGGTTAGAAATGTTTTATTTTATTTGTGTTGCGTTGAGTCCGGGTTATTTTAAAGCTGTATAGTGGATATACAGAACAAATAGACATTAGTACTTATAATAGCCTGATATTTGAGCCCCAAATACAAAAAAAAAGTTATTAGAAACCTAGCAGTTCTGACCATAGACGGAAGCGAAGAAACGTTTCGTGTTTCACTATATAAAGGTATGTGGTTTTAACCTGGGGGACAAGGGGGGCAGAACTCCCTGGCTAGGGAATGTATAGATCGTATTTTCTTAAAGCCACGAGAGTGACACATGGAGCTGTATGAAACAATACAGGTAAATCTGCAGTAGCCTCTTATTTACTGGGAAATGACAAAAAGAGGCTCTGCATGGCACCGCTCTGAGACTAAGTCTCAGACTAAGCAAATGGTTCATTTTAAGTGTTGCGTCAATTCCGGGTCATTTGTAAAGGCATATAGTGGATATACAGATAGACAATAGTATCTATCTCAGCCTGATATTTGAGCCTATCAGATTGTCCCAAATGCCCCCCAAAAATTATTAGAAACCAAGAAATTCTGACCATAGGCAGGGGCAAAGAAAAGTTCGGTGTTTTGCAATATGAAGATATGTGGTTTTACCCTGGGGGTCCAAGGGGCAAATCCCCCTAGCTAGGGAATATATAGATTGTATTTTCTGGGGTCCAGGGGCATAGCCTCCTGGCTAGGTGCATATAATACCATGGGGTTCATAGCCCCATGGCTAGGCTTATATATTACTACAGGGCATATATTTTATATTTGCATATACACATACTCATATATTTATAAATGTATTACATAGACACATTTGTACACATATGTAAGCATTCATACGGATGAATAAATACATGCTGTTATCTATCTATATATATAAAATTATACACATTGATTCTTACATTTGTCCTAAACATCAGAATTCACTCTTGACATATGTAATAGATGGGTCTTCAACAATTTTTTGAGTGACATTAGTAGTGGAGCAATGTGGAGATGTGAGGGCAGATTAATCCATAGACTTACCCCATGATATTAAATACATGTCTGATTTGTTTAATCCTACATTGGGTACTTCAATAATGAATTTGATCGCAGAAGATATCTTAACCCATAATTGACAGGTAGCATTCATAGAGGCCGGGGCCTCACTGCCGGGGGCTTATATCGTTGCCCGAGCATGCGCGACCACTCATGCCAAATACCAGCATCCCATGCCGTTTCTTCGTAATACTACGAAGATATGTTGTATTTTCAATTTTCATTATTTTTTACAGTCTCTACTTGCCAAACTTCCTGATAAATCGTGACTGAGGGGTATTTTTGTTGTTATATAGACTCCATAGTTGATCATTATTCGGTCTATAGTCCTAATAAAATAAGCAGTGTGTGGCATCATGGAGTTGAAATTGTCGGTTTGTTGCATTTTTGTTTGTTTGTTGCATGGTAAAAATGAGAAAGTGTTAGAACCGACTTAATCACACTTTCACTGGCAAAAAAATAATCTTTTGCCGTGATTGTAAAAAAAAAAACTCATGGCATGTCCATGCATACTCTATGGCATGTGCGTACGTGCCCCCGGCAGGTAATCCCGACATGCCATGGCATGTTCGTACATGCCACCCGTCGGCAATGGGTTAAATCGTGTCTGTACCAGAATAAGTTATTTTCGTAAATATTAATACATTTAAAATAAAGAGAGCACAATAGTAGGTATTTATATATCTCAGTTTCAATAGTTTCAGTGTAGAAAATGCACTAATGGTATGGTCATATTTGCATAATCCAGCAATTGTTTGGATTACTCGTTTTTGGGCAGTTATAACGGGCTTTAACGTGGTTTCATTGGCAGTTCCCCAGACGGTGTTGCAATATGTTAGATATGGATAAATTAATGAAAAGTAGATGCATTTGCGGGCATTCATAGTGAGAAAATCATGTTTATGGTACAAGATACCACACTGTTTATTGATTTCTTGACGAATATTGCTCGTTCTAAGTTATGGTTTTCCTTACGTTCTAACATTAATGGCAAAAGTATAGGGGGAAATTTCTTTTTACTATTAACCCTTTTCCGACGGGTGGTATTCGTAGTGGCCCAGGCCCCGCTGCCGGGGGCTTATATCATCGCCCTAGCATGCACGACCACTCATGCCAAATACCAGCATCCCATGCCGTTTCTTCATAATACTACGAAGATATGTTGTATTTTCAGTGTTCATTATTTTTTGAAGTCTCTACTTGCCAAACTTCCTGATAAATCAAGACTGAAGGGTATTTTTGTTGTTATATAGACTCCATAATTGATCATTATTTGGTCTATAGTCCGAATAAAATAAGCAGTGTGC
This sequence comes from Penaeus monodon, assembly GCF_015228065.2. Classification (NCBI taxonomy): domain Eukaryota; kingdom Metazoa; phylum Arthropoda; class Malacostraca; order Decapoda; family Penaeidae; genus Penaeus; species Penaeus monodon. The sequence continues at coordinate 20,945,733 of NC_051395.1, read as the reverse complement.
GGCATCATGGAGTTGAAATCGTCGGTTTGTTGCTTTTTTTTTTTTTTTTTTTTTTTTTTTTTTTTTTTTTTTTTTTTTTTTTTTTTTCATGGTAAAAATGAGAAAGTGTTAAAACCGACTTAATCACACTTTCACTGGCAGAAAAATAATGGCATGTGCGTACGTGCCCCCGGCAGATGGTCCCGCCATGCCATGGCATGTGCGTACATGCCACCCGTCGGCAATGGGTTAACTATAACATAATGGGGTTTAACAATGTTTATTGTCAGTTTGTTTGAAGAAATCCAATTACTGATAGTATTAAGCTCTCTATTTGGTGTTACAAATAAATTGATTAAAATCATTACCTGGAGCATAGAGGTTACTGTCATCAGTATATAAGATGAATTTCAGATACGAGGATGTTTTCACAAAATCATTGATGTAGATCAGAAAAAGAAGAGGTCATAACAGTGACCCTTGAGGTACCCCATGAGATAATGCTTTGTAAAAGACAATACAGCCATTTCTGTTGATTTATTCCTTGTAAATCTCAATTGACAATCTGACAGAATAATGTTGCTTATGAGATAGTTTCCAATCTGAAACTATATATATATATATATATATATATATATATATATATATATATATATATATATATTACTTAAAGCCATCAGGGAATAAATATATATATATATATATATATATATATATATATATATATATACATATACATACATATATACATATACATACATATACATATATATATACATATATATATACATATGTATGTATGTATGTATACATATACATATGTATGTATGTATGTATATTTACGTATGTATGTATGTATGTATATTTATGTATGTATGTATGTATGTATATTTATGTATATATATATATATATATATATATATATATATATATATATATATATATATATACATATATATATACATATACATACATACATACATACATACATACATAAATATACATACATACATACATACATACATACATACATAAATATACATACATACATAAATATACATACATACATATATATAGATAGATAGATAGATAGATATACATATATGTAATTTATGTATGTATATGAATATTTCTTTAAATTTTTTTATTTTTAATAATATGATGCTGTTAATTTCACTTTTGCTTTTGAAATGGATTCAAATTAGCTAAAGCGAAGGTCACTCTAGTCTGTTCTGTCCTAGAATCCCCAGATAGGATTGCCAGAGTCTGGTCAGCTACAGAGAGGGATTGGTCACACTATATTCTGTGTCTCTTTGGACACTAATATGATATGGCTTACTGCTGCATACCATTACTAAAATAAGATTTTACCTATATTTAAGATTTACCTATATTTTAGATTAGGACTGTGCTGTAAAAATAACGGATCAGTAAAAGTGAAATATGCATATTTGTGGAGAGTTGATCTGTGTAGCTCAGTTGTTCATTGCTTATTTCATCCATTAATGCTCTTTTCACATTCCTGCTTTTATTTTCCTTATGACTGGTGTTCCACAACGGCTCTTTGACTCTCACTTTATCCAACAAGGCGTAAATAACTTCCGAAGAGAGCTCCTTGCTTTTGGCATATTGGAGTGGGTTGATGTTTATGTTCGTTAGTCAAATGAACGTTTATCCGAATTATCTATAAACATTTAATGAGATATCGTTGTTTGAGGCAAAATATCTTTGTGTCTAATAATTAAGTTTGTTATCATGATATATAATCATTTTTGACAGATTCTAAGTAATGAGTTTACCAGTAATTACATTATAGTTTTTGTTTCAGTAATATATTTCAGCTCTAGGCAGGGATGAAATACCAACAGAGCAATTCTGTGCTGAAGGCGGGATTTTCATCTCGGATCCGTTTACAGCAAGGGAAGCATCCACTTCTGTAAAGGGATCCCTGGACAGAATAGATTAATGTGACCAGCCCTTAAATTGTTTTGTATTTCATATTTCAGACACAGCCATGTCATCTGCAGAGAAGAACACGTCAGAGAAGAAGTCCTCTGAAAAGAAGGTGACAGAAAAGAAGTCAACGGAGAAGAAGGCTGACGACAGTGCCCTCCCGAGTGTGATTACAGATGGGGGCCGGGTCGTGAAAATGGAGGTGGACTACTCGACAACCTGTGACGAGAAGATCCCTGCTGCACACCAGCTGGCCAAAGAGGGGCGCGTGCAGGAGGCAGTGGAGAGTCTCATGGTGCTGGAGAAGCAGACCAGAACGGTTCGTTTAGAAAAATGTTATTGGATTGTTTTGCTTTGTTGAGAACAGGTTTGATATTAACAAAAAAGTGGTCTCAGTATATTGGACTAGCTAAGAATCAGTGATGGACATTTTTCATAGAGTTTTGAGATTGAAAACTTAAGTAAGGCAAATCTCTCTCTCTTACTTTCTCTTTCTTTCTTTCTTTCTTTCTTTCTCTTTCTCTTTCTCTCTTTCTTTCTTTCTCTTTCTTTCCCTCTCTCTTTCTTTCTCTCTCTCTCTTCTCTCTCTCTCTCTCTCTCTCTTCTCTCTCTCTTCTCTCTCTCTCTCTCTCTCTCTCTTATCTCTCTCTTTTTATCTCTCTCTCTCTTTCTCTTCTCTCTCTCTCTCTCTCTCTCTTTTTTCTCTCTCTCTCTTTTTTCTCTCTCTCTCTCTCTCTCTCTCTCTCTCTCTCTCTCTCTCTCTCTCTCTCTCTCTCTCTCTCTCTCTCTCTCTCTCTCACCTGATAACATAGTTTTTCTTCTCCTCCTCCTCCCCTCATTCCCCCAATATTCATTAAATGGGCCAAGCATTTACAAATCAATAGAGTACTGTAGTAGATTTGCATATTTTATGTTATGTTTAGTAGGTCACAATGAAAAAATAAGGTTATGATAAGCTTGATTAAGAGAGCTCTGTGCAAAAGGAAAGCATTATAATTAATTCTAAGTGGTTTTGATGTATTGTATGAAGAAAGGGTGATGAACTCTCAGATTTAAAAATGTTGATTGATAACCAACAACAACAACAACAACTAAATGAAACCGACTTACCTATGGGTTACAGATATGGTGTGAGCACTGTTGTGGGAATTGCATTGACATATTCCTAATATATTAATGGTTTATTTTCCCAGGGAGCAGATGCACATTCCACAAGCAGAGTCCTGGTTGCAATAGTGGAAATCTGTTTTGGTGCAGGAGACTGGAACCTGATGAATGAAAGCATTGTCACCCTCACCAAGAAGCGCTCCCAGATCAAGATGGCAGTGACTAAGATGGTGCAGAAATGTTGTGAATACGTTGATCAGACACCAGACAAAGAAACAAAGCTTAAGCTCATGGACACTCTAAGGTATGTTGTTTGTGTCATGGTTTACTAGTAAAGACTTTTTGCAGTTATTTAGCAAAACTAACTGCATTGTCTTTATTGCTAAGTAATATTATCAGTATTTAAGTAAAATGATGATGATGATTTTTTTTTTTTTTTGAAAATGTTGATTTATATATTATATGATAGATAGATTGCTAGGTTGATGAATTTGCATCACTAATTGTGTTAGTAGAGCTTTATTAATCTCATTAATATCTATTCAGCTAGAGAATTCTATTCATATTTCATTTTGTTGCCAATATCCCTTTGGTACGATTAAATGCAATGAAAATGTTTTTCTTTTTACAGTAAGGTAGTAAAACAAAAAAAGAAGAGATTATTATCCATGGATTTAGTATCACTAAGGTTACTGTGGAATTACCTAGACTGTTTCTTTTAACAGGACCGTGACAGCAGGAAAGATTTATGTGGAGGTGGAGCGTGCACGACTCACCCACAAGCTAGCCATGATGAAGGAGGCCGAGGGAGACATCACTGAAGCTGCGACCATTCTTCAGGAGCTTCAGGTGGAAACATTTGGTTCAATGGAACGCAAAGAGAAGGTTAGATCTTGGGGAGTTATTTTTGCTTCCTTTCAGTTTTTTCGAAACCATGAATTATGATTGGTTATGTTTGGACTGATCATTGCAATGAATAAGGAGAAACAAAGAAAAACTACACACACGCACACGCACACGCACACGCACACGCACACGCACACACACACACACACACACACACACACACACACACACACACACACACACACACACACACACACACACACACACACACACACACACACAGAGGCATATGGACCAATATAGAATTAGTTAGATATAAGTAGCTAAAATACTTGATGTAGGAGTATCAGAGTTCTGACACAGAAAGATATTATTCGCTAAGAGTTCAACCAAAAAAAAACAAAGAAACATAAAGGTAGTTTATTTGACTAAGTAATATAGTTTCACTGGCACTTATGATGCATCAACATCTTATTTCACAGGTGGAGATGATTTTGGAACAGATGCGTCTCTGTCTCTTGAAGAAAGATTTTGTCCGCACTCAAATCATTTCCAAGAAGATCAGCACAAAATTCTTTGACAATGAGAAAGTGGATGACCTCAAGTTGAAGTTCTATAAGTGAGTCTTCATCTAGAAATTAGTGTATCCTGTACCAGTTTGTTTATTTTATTAATTAATTTTATTTATATATAAGTATATTTGTTTTGTTTTGTTTTTTCTTATTAATATTGTTTTGTTTGTTATGTGTTAATAAGAAAAATAGATTTAACTTATGATTTTACTGATAATTTTATTTTTATAAAAGTAAATTGAATTATAAGAGATGAAGAGCTCTCCCAGATGTTACCTTTCTTTGCTTCAGTTATTTTGACCCTCAAAAGATAATGATATCAGATAACTAATTTCCCCTCCTTTTTTATGATTGATTGATTGGTTAGAATTGGGTATGAGATTTTTTTCAATTTATTTATTTATTTGTTTTCTTGTTTTCTTATCAGCCCATTGCATTATCCACACGTTGTAATTTTTTTGGAGGGGGTGAATGAAGAATTTCCAGTTCAGTCCAATAAGAAAACTGCATCGCTGTTCAATTTTAGAGTTTGTCTATATTTTTGGGAGACATGGTTACTTTTTCTCTTTTTTTCTTTTTAAGGGTGGCTGCATCTTACTTATTGCATTATACTGTTCCATCCAACACAACAGCAAAAAAATCAAACAGGAGGAAAAGTGTAGATGCTAGGCAAAAAGCCAAATTGAGAAAAAGTGCTTCATAGTTATGACACCTACGAAAGCCTGTTTTTAATATTGATTTTTAATGAAATGTTATACAATAAACGATTCTATATACATTTCAAATAAAACTTATTAGCAATGCAGTTTAAGTAATAATTTCTGATAGGTAGAATATTTTCTTTGGATGATTAATCCAGTACAAATACATGGTAATCACATAATTATAGCATGAATATAACATCTGTTCAATGTTGGGAATTATAGGTGCAGAAATATAACTGAATTGAGGGCACTACTGTGATATGCCTCAAAAGCAAAAAAAGGCAACAACTGACAATGTCATTGCCTGCTGTTGGATCTTCTTCAAGCTCCTTGTAATGCAGTGATTTCCAAGCAATTTTATAGAAATACTGTATGTTTAAACATCTTTGTAAAAGTAACTCTTGTTTGATCTCTATCCATTTATTTTTTATAATCTGTAAAGGTTATATTGGGGTGGGTGAGGGATTTTAAGTTTTGTTAATTTGTAGTGTTTATTATGTATTAATTACATTTTATTTCTATTTCTATTTTTATTTTTAAGAATCATATGCAACTTCTTATTTTTCACTCAAAGTGTCTTGACTGTGTGGTACATATCTTGGCTTGGCATGTATAGATCATGGGTTAAAGGCTCATTTTTCTATCCATATAAAGGTCCTTTGATTGGCCTTTTGTGCCCACAGGTTTATCTAAGTTCCTCAGTAAGATTTAAGCATCAGAAGAAAAAGTCTCACTAATTTTCTTTCCTGTGACAGTTTGATGATTGAACTAGACAGTCACGAGGGCTCCTTCCTGAGCATCTGCCGTCACTACCGTGCTATTTATGACTCCAAGAGTGTCCAGGAGGATGAGACAGAGAAGAAGAGGATACTGAAGCATGTTATTTTGTTCATCATTCTTGCGCCATATGATAATGAACAGAATGATCTCCTCCACCGCATCAAGGAGGACAAAACACTTGAGGAAATCCCTCAGTACAAGTAAGATGGAAATGAGGATGCTTAATGCTTAGTCGTCCTATTAGAGAGAGGAAGATACTGTGGCTTAGGGAAGTAGATTACAGGTATATGGAAACTAGATGAGGAAGTGGAAAAACAAATGGAGATGGAAAAGTTTTATGAAGCTAAATTATTATGGAGTGTGAAAACTTGATAGGAGATTTTTTCAACTTAAATGTATCTGTATGATTATATTTAAACAGAGTTCTAAATGGTTGATTATAAATCTGTTATTCTGTGTTGCAAATTCCTTTAAATACCTTTCTTGATTCCAGAGATCTTCTTCAGTTATTTGTGACAGCTGAGCTGATCAAATGGTCTGGTCTCTGTGATGTGTATGAGGCAGAACTCAGATCAAATGCCAACACAGTTTTCCCAAAGAACGAGGAGGGAGATAATCGCTGGACACAGCTCAAGAACCGTGTGGTAGAACATGTTAGTATCTCTCTAGACTTCTCTTATACAAGAATAGAAACATTCAGAAAATAGAAACTTTTTTATTCACTAGTTGAAAGACAAGCTTGCTTGCAGAGAATTGCCAGTAAAAATCATTAAGAGATAGTTTAGGACTTGTTATAGATCATATAATTGTTCTATTAACCAGATTATACAGTAAATTAATTTTGTTATGTGCCTAAAGTAAAAGGTTAAATGTTCCACACCAGTAAAATTTTCAGAGATTGTACTGATTAATGCATTCTTGCAGAATATTCGCATGATGGCTAAGTATTACACAAGGATTCACCTGAAGAGAATGGCTGAGCTTCTGGACCTCTCTGTCAAGGTTAGCAAATGCTGTAGATTGATTGAAGTTAGTTATACTATTAGTCAATAAATCTTCAATTTATTCACTTATGTATTAACTCATTGGATTCAGTTGCATCATGGCAATCACATGAACAAAAATCTGGGCATTAGGCTTAACATGAGCAACTGCTCTCCTGGGTGGCAGCTTGTGGGCTGGGCACACACACAAACACATGCGTGTGGTTACAAGACTCTATGCCTCCTATTTGCAAAGTTATTTCATTTATTTACCCATAAGCATTTTTAGCTTTTTGGCCATTTTCCGATGTCCATATTTGCCATTTGATTTTGCATTATCCAGATGGTAATACTGTTTTCTTTGCACAGACTTCATATCATCTCTCTAGGTAGTTCTACAACTCAGTTCAAGAAAAATAAAACTATGTAACTTTTTGTTATTTGCATTTTTTTTTTCACAATCTTCAATTTTCTGTACTACAACTTGTGTCACTGGTCACAGTGCCAGGAATATGATGCTGAGCATGGAAATGGCATCCTCCATGGAGCCAGCGCTCTTCCAGTCACAGCCCATGGGCATTATTTTACACTCATCCATTGATAGCATTTTTTCGTGTCGTGATGGTCACGTCGCCTGGATCCAAGGGGTTAATACAAAATAAAGAGAAGTGAAACTGAAAGAGAACAAAGAACAAATATGTTTTTGTGTGTGTTTGTCTGTTAGTGCCTGTACCTCTGTCTGTGTCTATATATTTAGGTATGTTTTTTTTTTTTTTTTTTTTTTTTTCTTTTTCCTTTTCTTTTCTTTTCTTTTCTTTTCTTTTCTTTTCTTTTCTTTTCTTTTCTTTTCTTTTCTTTTCTTTTCTTTTCTTTTCTTTTCTTTTCTTTTCTTTTCTTTTTTCTTTTCTTTTCTTTTTTCCTTTCCTTTCCTTTCCTTTCCCTTTCCCTTCCTTTCCTTTCCTTTCCTTTCCTTTCCTTTCCTTTCCTTTCCTTTTTCTTTTTCTTTTTCTTTTTCTTCTTCCAAGTGATGTGCTTCATTGGTAAGATTAAATATAACAGGTTCTAAGGATTTCGCTTCATATCATTTTGTTTGTAATTTAACTTTTTTTCTGGTATTCATCTTTGTTATCATTAACCCCTGGATCTTGATGCTTCACTGCCATCATGTGGCCCAAAATGCAAGTATTAGACTTACTTGAACTGCCACCCTGATGTGTGCGGCTTGCAGGCCAGGCGCACACGAACACTCATGTGTGGTTACAAGACTCCATGCCTCCCCTTTGTAGTGTTTTCTCTTTTTCTGCATAAGCCTTTTTAGTTTTTTTGCCATTTTTCAGTGTCTATATTTGTCATTTGATTTACAGATTCCATATCATCAGTCTAGGTAGCCCATAGCTCAGTGCAATAATAACAACAATAAATAACATTTTATTTATTGTTTTTTTTTCTTCTTCTTCTTCTTCCTCATAATATTCAATATTCTATAATACAACCTGTGTTGCCAGTCATGGCAGCCAGATATAGAATCCTGATCATGGAAATATCGTCCTCCTGGAACTGGCACTCTTCTGGTCATAGCTCACAATCTTACATTCCACACTTGTATATCGATATAAATAATGTCAAAGCCACTTTATAAATGCCAATGAGTCTAATCATCCTCCAAGAGCATGGTGAGTCCTTCCTGTCACCCTGGCCTTCAGCCAAAATGGTCACAATGACAAGTTCATGTCTCCCAGACCCTTAGCCTGATTTTTCCATGATACCCTGTTCACATCACCTACCCCTCAAGCCAAATTTTTTCATAAAGTGATGACTTAACTGGATTGTAGTGATTAACACTGACATTACTTAACATTATTACTTTTATTTTATTTTTTATTTTTTATTTTATTTTAGGAAAGTGAGGAGTTTCTGTGTCAGTTGGTGGTCTCTGGCACTGTCACAGCCCGCATGGATCGACTGGAAGGCATTGTCAACTTTGGCACAACTCCTGAACATTCACAGCTGCTCAACAGTTGGGCTGACTCATTACACCACCTCATGGCACTTGTCAATAAGACTACACATCTCATCAACAAGGAAGAAATGGTACACAAACATCTGCTTACTGTGAAGGAGTAATTTTTATTAGTGTACATAAATAGACATGTGTGGATGGAAGAAATATTTTGTCAGATCTCTCTATTAACACGTTTTTCTAGCATGTATGTGTAGCATACTGTAACTTCCAAATATACAAAGGAAAAAGGTTAAAAAAAAGCTTTAGGATTAATTTTCTTGGATAACTTATAAAATAAAGTGAGGAACACCAACAAAAAGAAGGTATCATTTACATAAAGGTTTTCTTATTGGTGAAGTTACTTGTGGGTGTATATTCCCCAGTGTTAATGCAGTTATATTTCTTAAATAAATTTGAAAAAAAAAATAATGTCATGTGAGTTTTACTTTGGTTACCTGTCTGTAAAAAGAAAAGAAAAGAAAATAGTGTGAATTTTACTTAGGTTAGCTGCCTGTAAAAAAAAAAATGTAAAAGAAAATTATTGTGTGTATTTTACTGTAGTTACCTGCTTGTTAAAAATAGAGGAAAAGAAAAATCAGTAGGAAAGTGAAAGTATGACATTGCTTTCTGTATGTTTTATTAGTCATATATATATTCTCTATCACCAATCTCTATACAAAAACAAGAGCAAAATTTCACCTTCATCAAACAGGCTTACTTGCGTCAAACATCTCTGCAACAGTTTTTCACTATCATTATTATTATTAATAATAATATTAATATTATTGTTATTACTATAAGTAATATTAATAGTATCCATTATCTTTATTATGTTCATAACTCCCATGTAGTCTCTGGACCAAGTAGTAGTGATAGAATAAATATACAGCAGTTCAGGTAAAAAATATCCACTTAACATAATGTCAGTAGCTGGGACATACAAGAATTCTGGAGTATTTAAAACCCACATTATATAATTCACAAAAGAAACTGCAATACAAAAACTATAGTTATCTGACAATAGAGAGAAACACAGCATCAATATGAGTCAAGTCAGAGCACATACATAAGGAATATAAAAGGGAAATGAATAGACCATGAAGCAGCTATGGTGCATTAACATACAATGAAGCATTGGCTAGAAAGAGCAAGTATACATTGCATAATGGAGCAGTATTTTTTGATAACTAATGTTCAAGTATGAATATCTAGAAGACCAAAAGTTTATATAGCTCTGAATGAATATTAATAATAAAGTTAGCAGCATGGATCTACAGTAAAAAATATTGGCTGAAATATTTTACTGGATGAAAGAAATATCTTGCAGTATAAGGATAGCTTCTCAGATACAGAATGGGAAGTGAATATCTTATCAATTTTGGGCTTGTGATTAAGGCATAATCATTAAATTTTATAAATAAAATTAACAGAAAATAGATTTGTCCACAAATCTAAGGGATATCTAGAAAGGCATATAGGTTGCACATACTTTCATTATGCAGCAGCAGTGATATTTCACATTGTGCTTATTCATAACAATAACCCACTGTTTTCTATCAAAACAGTACAGATTATATATATGTTTATATATATATAAATATATATATATATATATATATATATAATATATATATACATATATATTATATATATATATATAATATATATATATATATATATATAACACAACACACAAACATGTATGATATCATACATATATCAACATATATATATATATATATATATATATAACATATGTATATGTATAGATATTTATACATATATATACATATATTCAATATAACATATTTATGTATATGTGTACATATATATACAATATATTCATATACACATATATTTGTATATATATACATATATATATATCATACTTATATACATATGCATATATATACCTATGTATACATATATATATACCTATGTATACATACATATATATACATATATATGAATACATATATATATATATATATATATATATATATATATATACATATTATATACATATATATACATATATATACATATATATGCATATATATACATATATATACATATATATGCATATATATACATATATATACATATATATACATATATACATATATATATTATTATATATATATATATATATATATATGTATGTATGTATGTATGTATGTATGTATGTATGTGTGTGTGTGTGTGTGTGTGTGTGTGTGTGTGTGTGTATGATATGTATAGGTATGTATGTATGTATGTATATATGTATGTATATGTATATGTATATGTATGTGTGTATATATATATGTATATATATATATATATATATATATATATATATATATATATATATATATATATATATATGTACAAAATCAACAGAACTAATTGAATACATTATTGAAAGAATGATTTAACATCAGCAAAAGACAATAGAATATAAGCCCACACTTATACTCTAATAATTATATATTCATCATAAAGCTCAAAATTCAGGTTTGTAAAAAATAAGTTGAAACACACTCTAAAGACACAATAATCATTTATGTTACACCATCAATATTGTTAAAAATGCAAGAGGTTTGGTGTTAAATCCCACAAAGGAAAAGATGGAATGAGTTTCATTACTGTCACACCATAAATGAAATCAAAGTGAATATCACTTGTGTGAGACCAAACAAGCAAGTAGCAGTTTCAGTGATATGAAAAAGGAGAGAGAGAGAGACAGAGACAGAGACAAAGAGAGAGAAAGAGACAGAGAGAGAATGTGAGTGAGTGTGAGTGTGAGTGTGAGTATGAGTGTGAGTGTGTGTGTGTGTTTGTGGTGTGTGTGTGTGTGTGTGTGTGTGTGTAGGATTATTTGTCAGTGGCATGGTTGTTCATATGTGTCTGCTTATATCTCAATCTATAATTATACTGTGAATGTATACAGATATACAAATAAGCATATACATACACAATATATCTATTCAGTACATATGTCTTATGATTAATGTATGAAATGTATAAAGAACTAAAACAATTACACACTTAAACTAATGAAATAGCATCCCATACTTTGTAATGTGCAAAAACAATTTATGAGAATGGTAACACTAAAATAAAGATTTTCTTGAGATTACAAACTTCACAACAGACAACCACTTAAGGTTCGCAGCAGGGAACACAGGGATCCTATATAGTGCTAGGTAGTACAAAGAAAAATTTGTACTTATTGTAATGATTTTCATTTCACATACAACTTTGTAAATGCCAAAATGTAATAAGTTACAACAAATGGTAGTAACATGGGGAACAAATATATCTGACAAACATACAGAAGGGTGCCTAGAAAATATGTAAATTCTGATAATATGAGACTTTTCCATCAATATTTGATATGCACTAGGATAAAAAGTCATATCTGCAAAGAATCTTGTGGGAAAAGATACAACAGCACTGCAGTAAGAAATATATTTTAAAATGTTTGCATGTTCAGTCTGTTTTCATGCATGCCTGAGGATCATTTTAGATTTGAGTATGAAAATATTATTACAGAAATATTATTTTGGATGTATTCATTATGCAGATTCTTTACATTCCCTTCATTTTGTCAAGCCTTATGAAAGGTCCTTCCCCATTCATAAAAGTGCTATTAAACTGTTTCAGAAATTGGTTTAGTATACTATAAATGACAGGGCAGCTTAAATGGTGGGCATGGGGAGATACTGGGATAAATTAAAAAAAAAAAGATGTAAGAATAATCTCCATTTAAATTTTGAACTTTCTTTATCAAAAATGTATAAAATTTCTTAAAATTAAAACAAACTGAACTCTAGCTCAAAAGAGATAGCTATTTATTACCTTGCAATTAATATCTTGTAGTCAAACATATCTGTTAATGAATCCTACTACTTTAAAACTTACAGCTGAAAACTGAAACACAATGGCCTAGATTTGAAGCAGGATTTAGAAAATTCCTTGTTCATTAACACTGAAATTTAAAAAATGTTCACCTCTCCCACTGACAGTAATTCACAACCAAAAATAATTCAAAAGAACAGTCATTTAAAAATTAAATCTGAAATGTCTTTTTTTCAAGAATTAGTTCACTTATATATTCCAGTCTTAATCACAGTGAAGCAATTCAAAGTCTATTTTTTATTTCAGCTATAATACATTTTCAAATTATCCCTAAATGCAATATATATATATATATTTTTTGATTATTCAACTTCTGTAAATATTTTAGCAACACATTCTCTGCCATTGTTCTTTAACTCTTAAGTTTACAATGCAAATCTAAGGATTAACCTTGAAAATATTCTACAGATTAGAAATGCGAAAGATTCTTTATTTGACAATACTGCTATTCATTTTTTGACATGTATTCTAGGTTATAATCCTCTATGGTTTACAGAGATATTATTTCAATGTATCTTACCTGATGATTGTCCCTTTTGGAAATCAGGGGAGTCATAAAGTTTCTACATTTCCCCTTTCTATATACATTAAGTTCACAAGATATCTGATGTATGTGTGTGTGTGTGTGTGTGTGTGTGTGTGTGTGTGTGTGTGTGTGTGTGTGTGTGTGTGTGTGTGTGTGTGTGTGTGTGTGTTGTGTGTGTGTGTGTGTGTGTGTGTGTGTGTGTGTGTGTGTGTGTGTGTGTGTGTGTGTGTGTGTGTGTGTGTGTGTACTTTATATAGATGACTTTAAAAATCACTTTGTCTGGGCCAAAATTTCAGTTTTCTTCAGTAACAGAATTCTGAGCATCTCTTATGACCTTACTACTTATTAAGGAGACTGAATAGAGAGTACTCAAGTTTAAGAGTTGGTATGATGACTAATACGAAGATCTAGCTTAACAATTAAAGAAAAGAGAAAATTTAATTGCAACACTTAACTAACTATTAATATAAAAGAACAGAGAACAGAACTTAAATAATTATTAAATCTTTCTAACAGAATGTTTGAAAGTAATGTAAATAATTCACTGGAGATATATAGCTACTCCTCAAGAACATGAATACTTCTCAAGCTTCCCCTAAAAAAGTCACAGGAGTCACAGACTGAGGAGAAATATTTAACTCTGCCCATTCTTGTACCACCATTAGCTGATGTTATTTTATATATCACATTAGTCAACAATCTAATGAATGAAGGAATTCTTCACTGGTCTGTATCGTAACTAGAACAATATAGAGGAAACCTATATCAGTAAAAGATAATGCTTGTTAATAAGTTATGAAAAATGATATTACAATGTAGCATAGGCAAACTTTAACAATTATTTTGTGTGAAATATCTAACATTTTAAAATAATTATCCCTTACATGCTTATCTAACAAAGTAAAGGAGCATGTGTTTAACAAATTTATGACTAAATATCTTTTCATATTCACTTAAAAACAATGTGCAATATCTATTTTGGCAGAGCATCCATGTCAAATCAACAAGTGGCTTGAGTTTTTACTCAAATCATGCCATCATATCTACTCTTATCAAGAGTATAATACTTAAATATTCAATAGAATCAAGTGACAGTTAACTGAAAAATAAAATGCACTTGTCATGGAAACTCTTGCCACATCTGCCAGTAGCACGACTGATGATAGGCTGTGGAGAGGATGCTCAGTTTTTGC
>NC_051395.1:20918685-20926185 GCF_015228065.2 Penaeus monodon | reverse complement strand
GTATGTATGGTGATGTCTGTATGTAGTGTATGTATGTATGTATGTATGTGCGTACGTGTACGTTACGTATGTATGTATGTATAATGAATGAATAGTATGTTATATATTATTAATATGTTGTGTGTATGTTGTGTGTGTGTGGTGTGTTGTGTTGTTGTTGTTGGGGTGTATGTTGTGTGGCTGTGTAGTGGTGTGTGTGTGTAGTGTTTGTGTGGTAGTATGTATGTATGTATATGTATGTATGTATGTTATGTATGTATGTGCGTACGTACGTCGTATGTATGTATTATATATGATGTATTATAGTATGTATGTATGTATATGATAATATATTATATTATTATTATATGTTACTCTGTGTGTGTGTGTGTGTGTGTGTGTGTGTGTGTGTGTGTGTGTGTGTGTGTGTGTGTGTGTGTGTGTGTGTGTGTGTGTGTGTGTGTGTGTGTGTGTGTGTGTGTGTTGTGTGTTGTGTGTGTGTGTGTGTGTCCGTCCGTTGTGTGTGGTGTGTGTTTGGTGTGTCCGTCCGTGTGTGTGTGTGCGTCCGTCCGTGTGTGTGTGTGCGTCCGTCCGTGTGTGTGTGTGCGTCCGTCCGTGTGTGTGTGCGTCCGTCCGTGTGTGTGTGTCCGTCCGTCCGTGTGTGTGGTGTGTGTGTGTGTGTGTGTGTGTGTGTGTGTGTGTGTGTGTGTGTGTGTGTGTGTGTGTGTGTGTGTGTGTGTGTGTGTGTGACCGTCCGTGTGTGTGTGTGTCCGTCCATTGTGTGTGTCCGTCCATTGTGTGTGTGTCCGTCCGTGTGTGTATGTCTGTCTGTCTGTGGTGTGTGCATATGTGTGTGTTTGTATAAAGTATACACACAACACAAATGAAGTGAAGTATGTAATGCCAGCAGAAATTTATGAATTTCTTTTCTCATACTACTTCTATACAGCATGGATGGCTTCATAACAGTGTACATAAAAGCTCAATATATCATACATAAAATAAATTATGTGTGCATTATTAGCTTTATACAGTATACATGAGCTTTATACAGCATACATGGGCACCACACAGCTATGCTGCTGGGACCTTACACCTAGGTTTGATAGCACACCTTTCTCATATAAAAATCTTTGTTTACCATAAATACTCCTTGCATTATAATGTCCAAAGTCATTCAAACAGTTAAAAAATTTCTCGATAATGTAATACTCCTTACAAAAACATTAACATAGTAACACATGTATCACACTTGAGTTTCAGAATATGACCCTATGCAGATATGTTGTACCCATGTGATGCCTTTACTGCACTGAGCAAGAATGCACTTTCATTACTTTATATTATTGCTCTCCTGCTTTACAAAAAGCTTGTCAGGAACAAAGACTGAACCACCATTCATATGCCAGATCTCCTTGGACTTTGGCACCTTCTCATAATAACAGATAATCATTTGAAGCAATAACAACACAACAGTAGTACCGTTTACTGTTAATTCACGTGTGGCGAAAGCTTTTGTGGCTGTTTGTTTTTTATTTTTTTTTTATAACCAATGTGCGTGTCCTCATTATGCACTGAGGTTTATACCAACAATCTACTCATCAGCTTAGGTCCTCATTGTTTTGAGCACCCTAATAAATACACTAACAACTTTTTTATACCTACATTGTCACTAAAAGTACAGATCACAAGGATTGTTCACTATGTGCCTGGAAGTTTGTCTTTGCTATATGATGTTGGTGCAGGTCACTCGGTCTCTCTCCGTGTTTCATAATAGTACAAAATAGATCAGCAGTTGCGCCCAAGAGCATCAGCGCATGGGCGGGGGCCACCTGCTATTGGAACGAAGTGTCTTTATGAAAAGTGTCAGACTTGTGAAAGGAAGGGCGGTTGCGATTCAAGGGTGAGGGCTGGTCAAGCGAAAGAGCAAAGTTATTCTCACTCTTCGGTCTAGGTAGATGACCTTTGGCCAGAGCTTGACCTATAGAACCAAGGTCGAGGAGGTTATGGTGGTGATGCCGACGACTCTTAAGGCTGGATCTGTCGGCTGGCATCATGGACTCTTCCGAGCTGGTGCCGCCGTCGCCCTGCTCGGTCGCTGCCACGGAGGCCAGCGCGTTTACGATGGCGTTGACCGTCTTGCAGTCGTTCGTGAGGTCCTCTCGATTGCTGACAATCGACGGATTCTTTCCTATCTTGTTTAATCTGGGGAAAATAAGAACGCAGTTGTGAAGAGCCGTTATTTCAGAACTTTTTGTACTTTTACCAAATGATGCATAATATAAACGTAGGTCCCGATACCAAGGTCGTTACTGATAGAATATATTTTCACTGCAATGCAGTAGCAATAAAAGCTTACCTTTCAGCAGCTACACTCTCCATCGTCCGCCGCATCAGTGGATACGAGTCCAGGACAGTGTTGAAGTGCTCAACACTGAGGCTGAAGAGGTTGCAGTAGGTCTCCGCTCGGACCGACGCCGTTCGCCGGGCGTTGGTCAAAAGGCAAATCTCCCCGAAGTATGAGCCATCGCTGAGAGAGGTTGCCACTTCGCCGTTGGACATGACAATATCAACAATACCTTCTTGTATAAAGTACATCTTGTTCCCAATGGTACCTTCCTTGATGATAATATCACCTGTATAATGGAAGAACGGTCGTTAAGGGTTGTCCCAGAGCAGGCTTCGTTACAGCAAAAGCATAAGACCTAGAAATTACCTTAATCTTGTGGCTAGCATACTGATCAGTCATCCTTCATGGTCATGCCATAGGGTTGCTTTAAATAAAATATTTTGGGTCTGCTGGTTTAGAACAAAGTGATTTGAAAGGTCCCTCTGTGCATGAAGCAATAAACACATGACAAAAAAATATGAATTGAGGAAAGTGAACTGCATGACTGAAGTAGAAGTGAAATAAAAATCAAAAGCTAAAGAACCATGCTCATCATTAAGAATATCTTGAGACTCAACAAATTGTTTACTGAAATTCAGAAGCTCGGTATAGGAAACTTATCGTAAAATATAGAGACAGTTTTCTGTTCAAAAAGGCACAACATGCAGAGTTCCATGCTTACGAAAACAGTCAGGACAGATGGAAGTTTAGGCGATCTACATGTTACAGCAGATCGAGGAGGTGAGAACCAAGGCAGTGGAATGACCAATGCCAATGCTAAATACGGGGCACAGGATCTACCATCCAGAAAGAAGTTGCTAACCAATCTTCCCTAAACAGTTAACAGAGCGTCTCAGTACCCAGTGCTAAAAAGCAGACCTTTTTGTGGGTTTACATTCTGCGTATTCATTCATGGTTAGTTTCATATGATTAAAAAGATGCATATCATGATTCTGAGACACCTGTGTAGGAGGCAAGTATTTTTTTTAAGTCTAGAAGTGTAGAAAGAACATAAGGTAATTAATATTTACAAGGGGTTAATTTCAGACAAATGATCACTCCTATACACACAGTTAATGTGATCAGACTGTTAGGTCCACTCTATGGCGGTGAAATATTACTGGGAGTTCTCTTCCGCACTATCTACAGCCGTAACGACACTCCATTGTTAAGGCCCTTCCTGGGCACAGGAGGTAGCCGCTGCCAGGTAGTGCCACAAGGAAAGGAAACACACTCAGTCAAGTACATACGAGCAGCCACACTGCAGCTTTTCTGCTGCTGTGCTAGCCATGAGTCCGCAGGGAAGCCAGGAGAGCACCTTCAGGTGGAAGCAGGCAAATTGAGGTATTTGTAAAGCTATTGGTGACGTTAACGGCCCCCTGTGACTCGCGGCTGTGTGCCATCTTTTTCTACGTGATGCTACACTCGCTGCTCTCGGTGTGGCTCGCAGCCACTACTCTACCTGGTTGGTACACCTCGTATCTCAGCTTGGTAACCACGTCAGTCACAAAGCGTGCATCGGCATTGGCAAAAAATGGCACGGAAGCAACTAAGGCCCTGCAGTTGAAGTTTATCACGTCCTGGGAGGTGATTAAAAACTTCAGATTAGAATCCTACATAAATGACTGCTATGGACTAGGCTATGCTAAAAATGAAGGCAAGTGAAAGTCCCGACCACACGTAAGGGACTGTGATGATCAAGTGGGTGGGGGTGAGGTCACCATGGAAGAGGCGGGCGCCCTCTCCCTCGACCCGCCTCCCCTGGGCGCCGCTCTGCTCTCCTGCCTCGTGTCCTGGCCAGGCAGGGGGGAGGGAGGGGGCGCCGCCTTTCAGAGAAACTTGCGTGTGGCTGAGATACGCTGCACCGAACAGTCTGGCCCACTCGACAAAGCTGTAACTCTCGCTTTGGGAGCTTTGATCCAAAGGGGGAACACGCCTACTCAGCCTGCTCTCTTCACGTATTCTTTAAACTGATTTTCTGTCTCATGTCCTTTTGGAGAGACTTGCGTAGTCTTACCGAAAGTGAATTGATCATTCCGTAAGTGAACAAGTCTGCGTCGGCGTCTTAGGAACTCTACCGCCCTTATAAGATCTGACGACTTATTTTTACGATGCCATTTTTGACGCTATTGCAAAGCCTGGCCACGTTTCATAGTCGCGCATTCGGAGTTGGCGATACGATACCCTACTTTGTGCTCGTGGTCTGTATCTCAAAGAAGGCATATTATGAGTAATATCACTTTGAGAAATAATTAATCCATTCATCTTTTTGGAAAATACCGCTGGTTACATGAATTATCATCACATCCATAGAGGAAAAGGTTTGATTCTCTCTTTTTGCAAGCTTTCTGAACAGTGATCACGACTGAATACTCTAAAAAAATGACAATGGTCGCGTGATAGTACGTGAGCGCGAGCATGTGAGCAGCTGCCCTGCACCGCGCCTCCTCCAGCGACCCGGCGCAAGGGGCGAGCAGGGCGTGTCCCTCCCCCCTGAGTCCTTCCCCGCCCCTGAGACGCCGCGCCACGCAGGCCAGACTGTGCAGGAGCTTCGACAGAGACGAGTGGTCGTGCTGCTGCCTAAGGGACACCAACCTGGCAAGAAGACCTCGTATTTAAGTTTTGTGACGACCTCTGAGACGAAGCAAGGTTCGGCATTGGCAAAAAAGGGTACGGACGCCACCAAAGATCGGCAGTTGTAATTGATAACATCCTGCAGGTTGTAACAGATAAGAAAGGGGGTCAGAGGCCGATTGGTTGATCATAAGGAGGATATAAACTTTTTGGACATATCTTGTGAAGCCATCATTATTTAGGTTATGAGAGTTGGGTTCACCAATGGCCTTGTAAAGCATTAAACAAGTGTCCTCAACCTTGACATAATTTTTTGACATATTGCCATACAAAAATAGCTTTATCATAACCAAAAGCTCGTTCAGCTCTTCCAAAGAATTTTGAAATAATGTGCAAACTGGCGTGATGATTCAAAAAACAAACAACAAAAACAAACAGCAGATTTAGCAAATGGGGAAAAATAATAAGATAATCGTATTTATTATAACTGCAGGGGAGATACAGAATGTGAGGGGCCGTGTAAAGAGGGAGTGTTTCTGAAGTCAGTTGCCAAGAAAGCAGATAATTATGAGCAATATCTTGAGAAAAAGTCTGAAACAAGGCAAAAGCAAAGTTATGATTGTCGAGAGAAGTATACAGGCTCTAGAATCAGAACTCTTAAAAATACACGCACATATATATATAAAGTAGAGTTATGATTGTGTAGAGGGGATCGTGGAGAATTTTAAAAAATGGAATAATATGATAAATGAGTGAAAATGTTAAGACAGTGAATATAACCTAAAGAGGGTCACGGACATGAGTTGATCTATCTATAACTCCATTATCACAAAAAGTAACATGAAAAACTATCTACATGGTTTCAACATAAACTTTAGTGTGAAAGTGCACCTGTAATTGTAAAGATTTAATCTATTTGACCTAGCTTTATTGGTAGGAGACAAAAAATGTGAAAACATCACTCAATATATATCAGATTATAATATAACCTGATATAATATTATGATATAATATTATAATATAATCTGATATAATATTATAATATAATCTGATATAATATTATAATATAATCTGATATAATATTATAATATAATCTGATATAATATTATATAATCTGCACATATTATGTGCATAACTGTGTGCGTGTTGTAAAGTGTTTTTTTTACTCAAAATGCGCATACAAAACAGACAAATCTATATACGAACTACACACATATTAGATACGCTATTACAATCATACTTGTAGCATTAATCTTATGTAAACGCACAAAGACAGGCGGGGACACACACACACACACACACACACACACACACACACACACACACACACACACACACACACACACACACACACACACACACACACACACACACACACACACACATACACACATACACACACACACACACACACACATACACACACACACACACACACACACACACACACACACACACACACACACACACACACACACCACGCGAATATGTCGAAGGTCTTTTCGCCATATTGCACAACCCCAAACCCTCTAAAAAATCCAAAAGAATAATGGTCTTTCGGCGGCATGTGGACGAAGAACCACAGGGAGGCCGTCGCACGCCAGAAGAGTCCTGAGGTGCAGTCCAGATCTCTCCTGGGTAGCCATGCACATGAGGCCGAGGACCATTTCCATGTGTTGCAACACTCTTTGCAGTGAAGGCTTTCTTGGTTTACATTCGTGTGTGTGTGTGTGTGTGTGTGTGTGTGTGTGTGTGTGTGTGTGTGTGTGTGTGTGTGTGTGTGTGTGTGTGTGTGTGTGTGTGTGTGTGTGTGTGTGTGTACATATATATATATATATATATATATATATATATATATATATATATATATATATATATATATATATATATATATATATATAAGCACAGGCATTCTTTGACACAAGCCAATACAAACGCACACACACTCTACAACAATTACGGTCGGTGATAATTGGTACACATTCCTGGTTTATTTACGCCACAGTTTTCTACTAAGAAAGTAGGAATGCCTAGAAAACAAGGCACTTTTTCCATCACAAACGGAAAAGCAGTTTCAGCTAAACCGCACAAGGGAAAGAACAAGCCGTGGGTTCTTCTCCCTCCGAACGCTGTTCCTTCACGTCAGAGAAGATAGACCTTGCACTGTAGACAAACACGCATACAAACAAACACCATGGACAGATACATATACGATGGCATACATGCATGCACACGAAAATAGACTAATAGACAGGTATTCATATACACACCAAGGTCCTTGATGCCTTAATACACACATATGATAAACAGGCGTGTACATCCACACATAATGATGAGGCAGGCACGCGCACACACTCACATACACACACGCACACACATGACGCACACACATGTACACACACACATGTACACACATGTACACACACACATGTACACACACACACACACACACACACACACACACACACACACACACACACATATATATAGAAGACAAAGTCACTGAACGACAGACAATGTAAATGTATTTTATCTTCAAAAATGGATGTGTATGTTAA
>NC_051395.1:20908685-20911185 GCF_015228065.2 Penaeus monodon | reverse complement strand
ATTACTATCATCATTATTATTACTATTATCATTATTTTCATCATCATTATTGTTATCATTATCATTGTCATTCTTATCATTATTAATATCATCATCATCATCATCATCATCATCATCATCATCATCATCATCATCATCATCATCATCATCATCATCATCATCATCATCATCATCATCATTATTATTATTATTATAATTATAATTATTAATATTATTATTAGTAGTAGCATTACCATCATGATTATTAATATTACTACTATTACTGCTACTACTACTACTTCTACTACTACTATCATTATTTTTTAGCATTATCATCATAACTGTCATAAATTGTTATTATAACGATCATTATTATTATTATCATTCTCTTTATCATTATGATGATCATCATTATCATCATAATGATTACTGTTGTTATCCTTATCATCATCATCGTCAATGAAATATAACAATAGTAACAAGAACTGAAAAATCTTTACTACCAGTGTAAAAGGATGACAATAATTCGTTATGCTGATGGTGATGATGATGATGACTGTGATTATGGAAACTGATTATATGAATAAAGATGGCTGAAGTAAGAATAAAAATAATGTTCGTAACACAACTATATAAAAGAAGTAGACAAAAAAGGGTATTCGAATTAATATGAATATAATTACCTTAAAAGCAAATCATAGAATAATGGTCAAACATCCTACGGAAAGTTGGCAAAAGGATCACGTTTTAAGCATGAACCCCTTCGCCATTTTGACACACGTGTACATAAACCAAGCCTAAACATTGGCGGATAGAATAGATGATAGAACGAAAAAAATAATAACAGACAGATAAAGCACACACGCAAGAAGACCCTAGAAGACCTGAAAGAAAAAGACTGAAATACAAGCACATTGGTTAAAAAATATCCCTGATGGTCAATCTGGCCATCTTGGATACTGATAAACACGAAACATCAGTATGTTTTGCATTCGAGGTACCTTCCTGAGAGACAAGAGAGCTATATAGAATAAACTTTGATGTAACTTTAGGCTCGTTATTTGCAAGTTAGGATGCCATTTACCAAAACTTATTGTTCTTTCTCCTCTCTTTTATTTATCTTTATAACCATCTCGATGGATAGCCTGACTCAAGGAAAAAAGACTCTTAACCTGCCATCTTAAGAAGTACCTCAAGAGCTGTTTTCAGGGAAGAGTTATTATAACTAGAGCTATAACTGACACATCTAACAGATCTTGAAACACCTAAGTTGGGCGGTTCTTTTGGTACTGAAAAAACACTCTTTCTCTTTGAAATGCATCTGTTTCTATTTCCGTGCAGATAAAATACAAAGAGGCTAGTCTAAGCTGTGGTAAAATCACTCTTTGGTTAGTATCACATTACTGATCTATGATGATAATTCTACAAGAAGGAAGAAAGGCTCTCGAGGTAGAGTATCGGTATAGAGTGTGGTGCAGCTACACGGTGAACTCTACGACCTTTACTGTAGCGTCATGAACACCATCCCACGCCACTAACGGTTCGACCCTTCGCGCCGCTACCCGGCTCTTGGGGTCGCTCCCTCCACACCTAAGAAAAAGCACTAAAGGAAACTTCTAGATATCTCCACTTGCTAGCCCATCGTTCTACTACTTGACTACTATTAAGTTTAGTCTACCCATCGTCATGCAACCTTTAGTTTACGACACCGAGTAGGAGGATCACAAGCTAAAGCCAGGTTAGGGTGGCACGATGCAGAAATGACCCCATATCCAGGATGTTGAAAGATATCTGACACGTCAAAGCTCTTGCGACACTTGATCACGAAAGAGAGATTTCATCACAGCAAAGTTGAGTCACACTGTTAATTACAATACTCATGAAGTGCGTAGAGGTAATATTTGCTCCCCCATTCTTTAGAGTGATTACAATCCTGTTCAGTCATTATCATTCATTATCATCTAACATCTTTGTAAAAAAAAATAAAAATAAAAAAAAATAAAAAAAAGACACGTGACACACATCTGAGGAACATGGAGATTACATGATAAACAGCTGGCTACGTGACTGGTGTTGTTCCACCCTGGCTGAGCTAGGGGGTAAGGGTGGAGGGGCCTCAGCACAGGTAGTGGGTTGCTGAAACAAACCTAAGGGATTGTCTAGGACAGCTCTACACGGGATAAAACTAGAAACTGGTGCTGTAGCTGACGGGTGAAGTCTACAGCAGGTTGTTGTTACCCCTGCACAGGTCTGCTCCCCAACCCGCGGCCCCGCTCACCCCACTTCAATATTCCTCTTCACAAAAGGTAGAGCTAAAAAGACTCTTAATGTACAAAAGCTACAGTAATAAATGAAGTTCAAGCGGCTGAGTTTTGAGAGGAGTGAAAAGGAATGAAACACGTGAGAGAGTCTCGCCAATCTGCCTTTTATGAATAATTCCAACACATAGATTTTAGTGGCTCACTCACAGGCCGGGTGCCACCTGACCTCCCTGAAGCTGGTCACCACATCTGCAGCCTGG
>NC_051395.1:20861492-20866492 GCF_015228065.2 Penaeus monodon | reverse complement strand
TCTCTCTCTCTCTCTCTCTCTCTCTCTCTCTCTCTCATACACACACACACATTCCCATACACACACACACACAAGGAATATCCTGAACAGCTATTTTTTATGTGTGTTTCCATCGCAAAATCTGCAAAATCTTGAAAATTAGCTGACATCTTTGGTGTTCTACTGTTACTGTTTTTAGTAAAGAATCGTATTTCTACAGCTTTACAATATGTAAAGCAACGAAATGAAAATATGAGAATTTATCCACTATTTTTCTTTCTTTCTTTCTTTTCTTTTTCTTAAACTCTAATGTGGAATTCCTACTTGCTCTGTTTTTTTTTTATTGCTCATTCCTTTTCCTCTTCATATTCCTCTTCTCATTTCGACTTCCGCTTCCCTCCACTTCTTGCAACCCCGCTTCCAGGCATCTTCCTCCACCTGCTGCTGTCTCCGTCTCCTTCAACTCTCTTCCGCCCCCTTCTCCCTCCCTGCTTTCTCTTGCTTCCTCCCATTCCCAGCTTTATTCTGTCCCTTCCTCCTCTCCACTTTCATCCGCCCTCTCTCCCTCTCCAGTTCCTTCCTTCCCTTCTGCCTTTACCTTCCCTTTCATTCTCCCGCTCCCTTGCTCTCTCCACCCTTTGCCACCCCCCACCCTCCCTATTCCCCGACACATACCTGAACGAGGCGCGGGAGTGCCAGTCATACGGTGCCATCCTCAAGGCACCGGTTCTTTATCTCGCCTTTAGTGCCACCTCGATGCCAAACTTCCATAATAACCCGAGCGATTTATGGGCATCGCGATAGCAAGAGAAGGCTGAACTCTCCCTCTCAGCCACAAGTGCCTCCGCGTTCAGTCACTCAGCTGAAGTCGGAGACATTTTCCTCTCGCACATCCACACGACACTGAATGATGGCCGCTTGCATTGGCCGTACGCGATGGCGGTCGTAAGGATGATGGTGCTGAGGGCGAGTGTTGTTTCTGTTGCTGCTGCTGCTGATGAAGATGATGATGATGAAGATGATGATGATGATGAAGATGATGATGAAGATGATGAAGATGATGAAGAAAAAGATGATGATGATGATGATGATGATGATGATGATGAAGATGATGAAGATGATGAAGATGATGAGAGATGAGATGAGATGAAATGATGAAGATGATGAGATGATGAGTGATGAAGAATGATGATGATGATGATGATGATGATGATGATGATGATGATGATGATGATGATGATGATGATGATGCGGTGGTGGTAGTGATTGTGATGGTGATGGTGACGGTCATGGTGATGATGGTGATGATGAATATGATAAAGATGATGAAAATGATAATAAAGATGATGATGACTGCGACTGCATGAAAAAAGAAGGATGGTAAAATTCTTACCAAAAGAAACATGGAAGTTCTCTCTCGACTAATTGCATCGAAGTTCACGTCTCAGCCCAAAACTTCCTTAAAAGAAGAAAAGGATCTGCCCGCCACTCAGCGCTGTTCAAGGTTCAAGGGCGTCGCGGCAGACTCTTGGGCGTCGAACCCGCCCTGGTCACCCGTTTCCACCTTAGTGCAGAGCCATTATCAGCCCGATATTGAAGGGAATCCCCGCCCACTCTCCGCCTCTTTATTCCAAACCAGGAATAGTTGCGAAAAGGGAATTTTCTTTTTTTTCTCTCTCGCTTTTTTACGCCAAAGATATCTGCAACTATTATTCTTTTTGAGCAAATTTCTGCGGCGAGAGAAATCTTTGCCGTGTCCTCTGACATCTCTAAAAGATTCAATGGGGTGTGACTCGCGTCGTTGCTCTGTGAATTCTCTTCCTATCTCTTTCCTTTCTCCTTCCATTTTCTTTCCGTTTTTATTGCACCGCTCGATGCCTTTCATGTCGTATCAGCTGCAGCATTGCAGACAGATTTGTATGTGACGACTTTATGGTTAGCGGCTATTATCTTATTTATTTATTTATTTATTTATTTTTATCTTTTCATAATGTCCTATTATTTTTACACGTTGCTAAGCTCATCAGTGTCTATGGCAATTCTTCATAATTTCAGTAATAAATCTAGTCCTATTCGCCTCAAACGCTGTCTTGACTATGAGTCGGTATAACCTGTCGGCGTCAATCTGCGCCCAAGAGATTACTTCCGGCGAAATGTGCCAAAGGAACGGCGTCTGCACATTTTTCGAGTCATCGCGCCTTCCGGAGGCCGTGCGGTGTCGGTCGGGGAAAAATCAGTTCTGGTTTCTTGCATCCCAAAGAACAACGAGCACCTGCAACTGATCTCAATTCGACACGGCAAATACTGAGAAAGGCTAGGAGGCATATACACACACACACACACACACACACACACACACACACACACACACACACACACACACACACACACACACACACACACACACACACACACACACACACACACACACACACACACACAGAAAAAGAGAAGAGAGAGAGAGAGAGAGAGAGAGAGAGAGAGAGAGAGAGAGAGAGAGAGAGAGAGAGGGAGAGATAGAGAGAGAAATAAGTGGGCGTGTGCATGTATATAAGTACGACATCTAAATTATCATGCTCCCTAAGCCTTCTGTGAAAAGGTTAAGCCGTCTTGAAGTCAGTACCCGGGAAAACCACACCACCGACTGCATTTGGCCGTGCAATCGGCATCATCGAACAGCCCCAAACACAATTAGTTATCAGGCCTCTCGGATCCTCGATAACGAGTTCACTTTCACTCGAGGGACACTTAATAGAGAGGGGAGAAAGAAAGAGCAGTGTGAGGAGGAGAGAGAAATAGAAAGAGAGAAAGAAAGAGAGAAGAGAATAGAAGAGAGAAAAAAAGAGAGAAGAGCAAGTATAAGACGAGAAGAAAAGAGAAGAAAGGATTTGTTTCAGTATGGTAGCGATATATTGTCTCAGGCCATCTCATAAACACAGAATCCAAAACAAAGACTGCCGTCCCTGTCATATCCCATGACTTAATAAAAAAAAATCCTCATTCTATACTTCATGCTAATATATCCTGTAAAGGCATCTCTTTCACCTGACTATTTCGAGACCTCCATTGTCCTTGCTCTCGCCGGGGGAGGGGAGGGGCGGTAGGGGGAGGGGAGGAGGGAGGAGGAGGAGAAGGAGGAGGAGAGAGCAAGCTGCTAAACAGAACTGCTGGAACTCAACCCGGGTGTAAACAAGCCTTTTTATAGAAGCAATAACAAGCTCTTTGTCACCCTATCATGACACTCGCACTCCCCTTGCACCGACAAACAAGGTTGAGTCGGAGTTACGTGGTTACACTCACAAAGGGGGAAAATACATGGGGTCTCTCGAGTTTGGGGGAAGAAGGAAAAAGAAGGGGAGAGGGAGAGGGATAGGGAGAAGGGGAGGGAGAGGGAGATTTTGGGGAAAAAAGGGAGAGGGTGTGGGTTGGGGGGGGGGGGGGGAAAAGGAAGGGGAAAAGGGGGGATGAGAAAGGGGAGAGGGAGAGATAGGGGAAAGAGAGAAAAGAAAGAGGAGAAGAGAGAAGAAGAGGAAAAGAGGAGAGAGAGAGAAGAGAGAAGAGAGGAGAGGAAAATAGAAAAGAGATAGAGAAAGTAGAAAAGAAGGCATTTTTTTTCTTTTTTACATCCGGAAAAAACTCTTCCCCTAAACCCCCCCTCCCTCCCCCCCCACCAAAACCCCCCCCACACCAACCCCGGCCCCTGGCCGCCCACACTTTCCTTATTGAATCCCATACCATATCCATATTTCCGTTCGGTGAAAAATCAATTCTCGGGCCATCCTTGTCTCCCGCTCCTTCCTATGGGGGGGGGAGTGAGGGCATAGGAGGGGGAAGCCGGGGGCAGTATGAGGAAGGGGAACGGGATAGGAAATGGGGAGGGAAAAGGCGAAGGAGGAGAGGCACAGGAGGAAATACAAGGGACCGGACAGGAATAGGGAGAGGCCTCTCTCTCTCTCTCTCTCTCTCTCTCTCTCTCCTTTTTTTTCTCTCTCTCTCCTTTTTTTCTCTCTCTTTCTCTCCCCTTTTTTCCCCCTTTCTCTCTCTCTTTTCCCCTTTTTCTCTCTCTTTCTTTTTCGCTCTCCTTTCTCTTTCGGGCCCCTCTTTTTTTCTCTTTCGCCCCTTCTTTCTCTTTTTGCTCTCTCTTTCTCTTTCGCTCTCGCTTTTTTTCTTTTTGCTCTCTCTTTCTCTTTCGCTCTCCTTTTTCTTTTCTCTTTCCTTTTTTCTCTTTCTCTTTCGGGTCTCTTTTTTCTCTTTCGCTCTCTCTCTTTCCCCTTTTTTCTTTCCCCTCTTCTTTTTTTCCTTTCCCACGCCTTTCCTTCTTTCTCTTTCCCCTCTCTTTTTTCTCCCTCTTCCTCTTTTCTCTTTTCCCCTTTCTCTTTACCCCCCTTTCTCTCTCTCTTTCTCTTTCTCTCTCTCTTTCCCCCTTTCTTCTCTCATCTTTCTCTTTTTCTCTCTCCTCTTTCTCTCCCTTCCCCTTTTTCTCTTTCTCCTCTCCGTTTTTCTCTTTCTCTTTTTCTCTTTCCCCCCCCCCCCCTCTCTCCCCCCTTTTCTCATCCCGCCCCCCCCCCCTCTCCCCCCCCCTCTTTCCCCCCCCCTCTCTCTCTTTCCCCCTTCTCTCCCCCCTCTCTTTCTCTCCCCTCCCCCCTCTCTCTTCCCCCCCTCTCTCTCTCTCCCCCCTTTTCTTTCCCCCCCCTTTTCTCTTCCCCCCCTCTCTCCTCCCCCTCTTTTCCTTTCCCCCCCCTCTTTTCTCCCTCCCCCTCTCCTCTCCTCCCCCTCTCTCCCCCCTCCCCCTCTCTCCTCCTCCTCCCCCTCTCTCCTCCCCCCCTCTTTTTTCCTTCCCCCCCTCTCTCTCCTCCCCCCCTCCTCTCTCCTCCCCCCCCTCTCCTCCCCCCCCCCCCTCTCCTCCTCCCCCCCCCCTCTTTCCCCCCTCCCCCCTCTCTCTCCCCCCCCTCCTCCCCCCCCTCTCTCTCCTCCCCCCCCCCCCTCTCTCCCCCCCCCCCCTCCCCCCCTCCTCCCCCCCT
>NC_051395.1:20843992-20856492 GCF_015228065.2 Penaeus monodon | reverse complement strand
GAGACCTCGATAAAAAGAAGAAAAAAAGAAAATAAAAAAGTAGGTCATACGTGTACAAAATATCACGCTCCAATAAATTATACCACAAAAGTTTCATTAGTGACGACGATAACATCACAAACACCACAATACACAATACTGGAACCCAAATAGAATATGAAAAATAAGCTAAAAAAAAAAAAAAAAAATGCTTCCCTCAAAACACATGAAAACTCCGCCCCAGTTTCCGTGCTCGCCATTATAAAACAATTAAACGACCCTTGGTTTGTGAAGTGAGCAGGTAAACATTTCACCTTTAAGGGAGGTAGACTGCCCATTAGTGTGACCTGGTAAGTTGTAACTTTGGTAAATATTGCTTATTAACTAACATGCTGAAGAAGGGGGGGGGGATAACGCTATCTGTTTAATGATCTTATCTTTATCTAATCTAAAGTCAATGTCCTTCATCAGAGCATTTTCACCTTAGATAAAAACAAAAAATAAATGCTTTTAATAATTGATTTCAGGGTTTCATCTCCATTTTCTTCTTACTCTCACCTCTTCTCCCATTTCCTATCTCTCTCGCTTTCTCTCTTTCTCTCCTTAGATATATTTTTATATACCTGATTATCCATTTATCTATTAATAAAATAAAATAAGTA
Organism: Penaeus monodon; assembly: GCF_015228065.2. Lineage (NCBI taxonomy): Eukaryota > Metazoa > Arthropoda > Malacostraca > Decapoda > Penaeidae > Penaeus > Penaeus monodon. The sequence continues at coordinate 20,855,851 of NC_051395.1, read as the reverse complement.
AATAAATAAATAGATAAATAAATAAATAAATAAAAACATAAAATAAAATAAAAAAGAAGGAAAAAGGTGTAAAAAACAGGACACTTCAGCCAAAGGGGAACATTTCCGCTCTAGCGACCTCGAGATGAATGCGAAGAAAACTTTCCAGAGAACTGGAATTCAGGTTACTTAAAGTAGCACAGAAGGCTAAAGCTTCGGAGCGTACGAGAGAGGAGACTAGCAGACGCATGATAAAATTAGCTACCATGAAAACGTGGGAATCTAGGTAAATTTATATACATATACATATATACACATATATATATATATATATATATATATATATATATATATATATATATATATATATATATATATATATATATATATATATATATAATTGAATATGTATATATAAATTTATTTCGTTTTGTATAGGAGATGCACGATTCAGGACAACTAATATTTCCAAAGGAAAAATAATTTATTACTTTAAGACGCCCGTTGCAGCGTAACGGCCCACACGTGGGCATGCACCTTGGCACCGTAGAGGAGTGCCAAAAAAACAAAGAAGTTTCCAAAACTTGTAACTTCTTGAGGGAAAAATCCGAGCGTAATTATCTTCGCATATTGTGGCCGAGAACAGAGTCAAGTGCGTCCCCCAGAAGCAACATAATTTAAGTCCTATTAAAGCTGTCTCCCAAGTCCCCGGGCAGTTTTCTTAGCGGGTGAAATCTGACTTTTATTTCCTTTTGCAGGGAAGAATCGAACTCGAGTTACGTGACGTGAACGAACTCCTAATTTCCTCTGAGTCGCAAACTTGTAACTTCTTTTTCTTCTTGTTTCCCCTCTACTTCTTCTCTCTACCTCTCTTCCCCTTTGAAGAAGCGAGAGACCTTTTCTTTACAACTTATATTTTTGTTGGCATATCCTCACTTTATTCTTGTTTGTTTTAGAAGCTTCTCCGAGATTGAAACTTCGTGTTTTTCTCTCCTAAAATTGCACAACTTACGGCGAGAGCAAAAGTTGATAAAAATCTTTTGCCGTTTACCAAAAAGAATATGGAAATTATTCCTCTTTGTGTCCCATTCCACAAGAGCGGAGAGCATAACATTTAACCACAATTTTACTGAAGTTGGTTGAAATCGCACCATGCTATATCTGTCATTCTTTTCCCGATGAGAGTGAAGGAATTCCAAGGACCTTTTCACAAACAGAATTAACATGAAGAATGAGTCCTCACAGCTGACAGCGCACCGTGATAGCTCGGGCAGCAAGAAGCCGGAAAGGAGAATCAGCTTGTCTGCGGCCAAAACCTTGCTTGCTTTTTCACCATACTCAGAAACATGATTAGCGGGCTTGGGAATCACGGTGGTAGGTGTTATTGTAAGTCGAAAAGTTTTGGGTTTTCAGGATTCCATTTGAAACTGATATTGAGATAGGGACAGATAAATTGAGAGAGAGAGAGAGAGAGAGAGAGAGAGAGAGAGAGAGAGAGAGAGAGAGAGAGAGAGAGAGAGAGAGAGAGAGAGAGAGAGAGAGAGAGAGAGAGAGAGAGAGGGGGGGGGGGGCACAGGGAGCCCCAGAGGTAACACTGGTCATGTACTGAATAATAAAATGTATGTGCTCACGCAGAATTTCAATATCATCGGTCTAATCAATAGGATTCTGTAAGCATGCTTCGTGGTCATCAAGGATATCCCGGCTTATCTAAATGGACTTCCAACATGATGACCTACTATTGAATCCTTTCATCTCTCTTTTCTTTCATTTTCTTTTTACTTCTCCATCGATGGTGTACAGCCACCACTGGCAGACTTCCTCCTAACTTCATTAAAGTTAGCATAGTTCCCCCTTTCATTACTCGCGTCTACAAAGCGTCGTCAATCAGTAAATTCTTTATTAAATATTTCAGACGATTCTCACTGTCTAATGCCTTTACCATGGTAAATGTAAAAATTTCTAGAACATCTACATGCTTCATGAAACACGTCATCAAATGAGATGACAAAAGGACCTTGTTTGTCTTCCAGAACCGCAGTCTGTCGTACCAAAAGAACTCTTACGAGAGACAATGGTATGATGATCCACGCTAAGAAAATACAGTGAAACACAACGAAAAATAAGTCATACATCTGCTCTCGCTTCAACATAAAGTCATTCCTCTGGATACTCATACAAATACGTCTTGCATTAATCAAGATGCATAAAAATCACAGTTACACGAAGGTTTCGAAAGGAAAACAACCTACACAGATAAGCTCCTTGAGCGAAGAATTATCATGCCCCAGAAATGTTGCTCGAGATACCTGACGTTGGCAGACAAAATAAATGCAGGGAAAATACAAATGATAAACAATAGCGGGGAACAATAATTGAAAAAGAGAAACAGAGGAGAGCAGGCAAGGTTGAATAAATGGACGAAGGGGGAGGTCAAGATACAATATCAGGGAAAGGCAACATAACAGGTGCGAGTTACACAGGAATCAAAATGGAATGAAAACCAAGAAGCTTCGTTCATTTACTACTGTTTCCCTTATTTCTTTTCTAGAAAGTTAGATTCCTCGAGCCATGTGACCTGTCCTGTGAAAAGTATCGGAATCATTATGGAAATTATTGACCATTCTTTATTCCTTATTTACGCATAAATTTTATAAATGGATTAGCTGAAACACGTAGTAAGGTATCATCTGCTTTCGTAGACACTCCAGTACGGTGAGACTATTAAGTTCTACTTCTAATGATGTTTTCTTGGACTGTATAAGTAAGGGACTTTTTTCAGTCTTATTTCCAAACTTGTCCAGTTTTAAAACTTTTGAACTCATAAAAAAAAAATCATAATAATTCGCCGAATTTACGTGTGTGTGTGTGTGTGTGTGTGTGTGTGTGAGAGAGAGAGAGAGAGAGAGAGAGAGAGAGAGAGAGAGAGAGAGAGAGAGAGAGAGAGAGAGAGAGAGATGGGGGGGGGGTGCCGTTAAAAGGAAAACCAAAGAAATTTCTACGTCTGCTTCTGAAACTGAAGAAACATTCACGAATATCATATCTCCCTCTGAATGCAAGTCACAGTTTTATTCCTGCGCGCAACACTGTTCATATTGTTGCCATATATGTTTTATATACTATATTTCAATGTAGAGATTATGAAAATAATAATAATTATTATTATCATCATGATAATGATAATATTATTATTATTATCATTATCATGATGATGATGATGATGATGATGATGATGATGATGATGATGATGATGATGATGATGATGATGATGATGATGATGATGATGATGATAATAATAACAATGACATCAATAATAATAATAATTAATAATTAATAATAATAATAGTAATAATAATAATAATAATAATAATAATAATAATAATAATAATAATAATAACAACAATGACATCAATAATAATAATAATTAATAATTAATAATAATAATAATAATAATAATAATAATAACAATGATACCAATGATAAGAACAATAAGAACATTAACAACAATAATAATAAGAAGAAAAGGAACCAAAGGAGGAGAAACGGAAAAGAGATCAGCTGGCGTTTTTTGAGAGGCAAAAACAGGTGATCCGTCATATTACTGACATTTCTTACGAACTCTTCTTCATTTTCAGTTGCTCAGATAAGATTATTTTCGAACACATATTGTACTTGCTTCCACACTGTGCAGTCATACATTTGTACAGCACACTTTTGGCCCCAACTTCTTTTCGGTTAAAGTTTTTGGTTGTGTTATTCAGACCACTCGATTTTTTGTCCCTTTGCTTATTTTTCCGCCATTAATCGTCTCTACAATTTAATCTATCGCACAAAACCATCTTGACGACATCTTAAACCAATTTATTTTCTCGCTTCATATTTCTTTTTTTGTGTGTGTCTCTTTCTAGTCTTCCGTTCCAATAATTTGCTTCTTGTCTTGTTCATTTGATGTCGATTTCCATTCGTGACTTATCAGTATATCACCTAATAATATTCATACTCAAGACATGATAATAGTTTGTTAGTTATAACTCTATATTCCATACCGTCAATATCTTTTTCATGTAAGCTACTTATACCTATTATTATTACTACTACTATTTAACACCGCAATTAACATTCTCCTTGGTTTAAACTAAACCCGACTTCTTTACTTTGCATCTGACACCAACCAAATACCCCGGCAGCCCCTTTCTCAACAAATATCCCTCACCTTTTCTAGCCCTTTCCTTCTAATCTTAACTTGTCACTCTTATTAAGTTTAGTTCTGCCACACTTACCAAGCGTCTGGCACTCCCTCAGATACTGCCAAGCGGCCTTGGCCTCCCATCTGCCTGGCCTGGCTCATCAGTGCCCCACGGCCCTCATCAGGAGTCCAGCCAGCTCGGATCCGGAGAATGATCAGTAATCCGGCGGCATCCTCAAGGAATGTAAACGAAGAGGAGTCTCGTGGCCTTCCAAAGATGGCGTGTGATTTTTCTTTTTCTTCCCTCGATCGTTTTTCTTTCCTTTAACGATCTTATGATATTTCCGATTAAAACCATACTTTCTAAAAACAAACTGATATATATTTTTATTAATCCATAGTCATTACTTCTCTATATTCAGTAAAAAAAAAAAAAAAAAAAAAAAAAAAAAAAAAAAAAAAAATCAGCGGTGAGTACTTATATCTTCTTACTGTCTTCATTCGGGAGTTCGTGCGTTCAACTTTCTTCAACTACTCTACTAATCTCTCCTAATCACAATAATCTCACTTCTGACTATTGTACTGACCTCTAATCTTATCTCGCTTTGCAACTTCATTATTTCCATTTATATCCGTTTTATGGCATCATAACATGGCATCATTTGTTTTTTTCTCATGGCCATTTAAACAACATCAACTTTTTTTCAAAGGCCAGCCAACTCATAGTACTCCTTATCCTACTTTTCCGACTCCTTCCCTATCCTCTCCTTTGAGATTCCTAACCCTTTCCTCCGGCCTCCTTACCCCCTCTAGCTTCCAGGGGCTAGGAGGTAGGAGGAACAGCTGTCATGAACCCCTCCTTACTCTACCCCTAACCTCTTGCCCTCCCCCCTGCGCCCAATTTCTAGTTTCTTTCCTCCCACCACTAGGTTCTCCCCTCCCCTTCCCCCAACCCCACCAAAGTGATCAGCGTCCGCCACACGCCTACCGAAAGGCGCCCCATAAACCACATTCCATCCCCATAGAACGGTGACGCTTCTGTTTTTGCGCAGGACCGCAGGACTTGAAATGGATAGTTGCCAATAGCGCCATCCCTTCCTCCCTCTCCCCTATCTTATTTCGTGGTGGCTGACTACACATTTTTATCTTCATGTGATATAATTCTTTCGTGGGAGAGAGGGTCAGGGTGAGGGGAGGAGGGAAGGGCTTGGAAGGGCACGGGAGGGGAGGATAGAGGAAGTTGTTTAAAAGATGCATATATGAATATTTATATTCGTACAGACATAGTATCATAAATGCGTGAATGTATGATGGGGGCTAAAAATAAACAGAAAAATGGGTAAATAAGGAAAGGGAGAGACACTTCAACCGACTGGATACTGTTCATCACACACACTCACACACATATGTATGTGTGTGAGTGTGTGTAATAAATACATACACACATACATACATATATATATATATATATATATATATATATATATATATATATATATATATATAATATATATATATATATATAAATGAAAACGTGAAGAGAGATATATTAAGCATTGACGAGGATAAAAACATAAAATCTCCACAGAAGCGACAAAGTAGAAAAAGGAAAATATAAAAAGAAAAAGGGGGAAGAGGGGGGCCGCTGAGACGATGAGAAAGCGAAGGGTAAAGGGCGAGGAAGACATCTGTCGGAAGAGATAACATCTGGTGCCGGGCTGCCCCCCCCCCCCCGGGAACTAATATGGTGGGTTGTTCATCCCTCTATTTTATTATTCTTCCCCCAGATTTATATCAACGGGGTTCTCACGGTCTCTTCGTTCGTCTGCTCTCTGATTTCAGAAAAGAACTTGTTTGATAAACTTGTTCCTCTACCCATCCTTACCATTATCCCTGTTATTATCAGTAGTATCACCATTGTCATTATTGTTATCATGACTGCTGTTATCGATCAATAATTGTCATTCGCATTATCGATTATCTATCTATCGGTTTCATTATCATAATCATCGCGGTTATATGAAATTTTATTACTATTTTTAAAATGTCATCATAATTTGTTACTCTCACAAAAATATACAATTACAACCCGCCGAAGAATGTAAATATAATTTGCCTGGTGTATAAAGATTCCTGGGGAGGTAAACCACATTTACTGACGGAACCTCAGATAATCAATATTGCCATTCACTATCAGAAAAGATAAACAACTGCATTTCATACAAGGACGCCGGATCTTCCCTCCCGAGTTGACCTCTCACTGCCGTCTCGGCGAGTCGTGTGTTCCCGGCAAAAGCTGTGTACTTGAGGTCCCGGTCTGAGATACAGAAACACGTGCTCTTATTTGTATTCAAACGAAGATCTCCATGAAAGGCTTTAATCTTGCGTGCTAGTCTCTCATAGTCAAGATGATGGTTCTTTGGCTCTATAACAAGTTAGGTCTAATTTACAAACTAAAAAATAAGCCGTTAGTTCTCAATGAAGATTCTGTCTACATACTAGAATTTAAATATCACGAGATGTTAATTCTTATGAAACAACTATTACTTTAAGAGTGAAATTAAGACTATCTTAACCTTGGAGAAATTAACTTCCAACACCTACCGCCTTCATATTGTACCCTCCAGCGGCAAAGCAGGTCTAAGTCATATACGCCTGAGTATATTAATGAAGTTTCTTAATGTATTCGGTATGAGTTCCTTAATAAACGCTATTCTAAGCATATTTCACCTGGGTTACTGGCTTTGGTAAACATGCATTTATAATCTCGTTAATGAATACTGGGCACAACCAAAAGGAGCAATTATAAAGTATAAATCAAATTGTCAAATTACCATATATGTATCTATCTGTTTATCTATCAATAAGTACATTCATCTATCCATCTATCTATTTATCTAATTATCTATATAAATATGTATCTATAGCTATCTATCTATCTATAATTATATACTGAATATATATACATATATATATATACATATATATATAAATAAATACATAAATGAATATATATATATATATATATATATATATATATATATATATATATATGAACACATACGCGTTTATGTGTTCAACAATCAACATGCCTATAATCAAAAGGCTTTAATTTCCCTTCATGACATGAACACTTTTCGATGCAAGATCGACTGACATGTAAAAGTCATGCGATGCTGACTGTGATATCACGGCCGTGATTAATTAGGTGTTTTCCCAAATATTTTCTTGAACTTTCTAATGATCCTTGTTCAGTTGGCAATTGCCCCAGAGTATTTGTATCGGTGATAAAGATCTATCTTGTATTATTTTAAAGCAAAATTATCAATCTATATTCAACAGCAGAGAGTACAAGACTTTGCAGACTTTAAGTCCGAGTAATGAAAAATGGATACAAAATACCGCAGATTTATATACCCGTGCGAGGCCACCATCCCTGCATTTGAGTGTAAGCGCGTCCAAAATTGTTCTCCGACCAACTGCCAAAAGTGCGTTTATTAAATGTTTTGTTAGTTTAAAACTTATCGAAAACATAAGCAATGATATGTTTACCTTAATGCACTGCAGTCATAAGACTTTTTTTTTTTTTTTTTTTAACGGTAGGTTCATGTCTGAGCCGCCGTGGTCACAGCATGATACTTAATTGTAGTTTTCATGTTGTGATGCTCTTGGAGTGAGTACGTGGTAGGGTCCCCAGTTCCTTTCCACGGAGAGTGCCGTGGAAAGAGTACATTAAAATGAACAGATCGATGCTTATGTTATAGATGAAAGTTTAAAAGTAACAAATCCTTTAAAAAAAACATTTTCGGGCAATAGACCCCAGAATACATTTGGACGCACACGCCTTCATCCACTGTAGCCTAGGTAAAAACAACAAACAGATGAAACAAAACCAAACGGATTTTCAGTTGGTTCGAAACTGAACCGGAATATGTTCTTCGTTATTCATTGCCTATTTCTTTTTTTTTTGTCTTGTTTTCTTACGACGCACAGCTCCCCCGTCTACGGCATCCTTTCACATTACCATGGCAAACGATTTTTGGTTCACTGGTGTACCCATGAAGTAAAAGTCAAATATTTAAAATCAAGTTAGTGGTTTCAAGTTTTCATTCGATTTCAATGGTTTTCGCCCACGTTCTTTCTCTTCCCTCTTTCTGTCTGTCTGTCTGTCTCCCTCCCTCTCTCTTCCTCAAATCCCAAGCCAGATCACCCATGGCATCGTCATGAACAAAGCATGTAAATGTACGTCACACACTGGTCGCAAATAGGGCAAGATAGAAGTTTACGATATTCTGTCTGTCTCTAGTTCCGGGACTATTCTCATCTGATGATGACGATGCTAATTGGTCCTCCTTGACGACCACTCCTAACTACAACTATCTTTCTTCCCTTTCTCTCTTCATCTCCCTCTCTCTCTTTCTCTCTCCCCTCCTCCCCATTCCCTCTCTCCTTTTCCCTCCCATCTAACCCTCCCTTTTCACTCTAGTCAACTCTCCCACTTTCTCCCTCTAATTGCCCTTTCCCCTTCCTCTCTTCTTCCCACCTTTCTCCTTTTCCCCCTCCCCCCCAAGCCTTTCATACACGTTATGATAGAAACTGATGGTGTTTTTTTCTCTCTCTTTCTCTCTTTTATCTACTGCCTATATAAATAACCTGCACCTTTATCTTTGTATTGCCAGAGATAAGGAAGAAGGAGAGAAGGAAATTAAACAAATGCGGAGAAAATGTGAAAAATAGAAAAAAAAATGAGCTGAAAGAGGAGATAAGAAAGGAATGTGGCCGAGATGGACAGGGTGCTTTCAGAGCTGCCGCCCTTCATATTTAAAGCTTATGTAGAATTCTGGCTTGTATTTAATATTCAATATTATGGTTATGGCAGCCATGTCATAGCCTCCAGGGAGACGAAACGAAAACTACGGACAAACATATTCTATTTTCACTCTCCATCCTGTCAACATATTTATTTAATATCTATAAATAACCGTGTAATCACACAAACAAACATTCACTGACGTATGCATGCATACACCCATTCACCCATATATATATATATATATATATATATATATATATATATATATATATATATATATATATATATATATATATATATATATATATATATGTTTTGTGTGTGTGTGTGTGTGTGTGTGTGTGTGTGTGTGTGTGTGTGTGTGTGTGTGTGTGTGTGTGTGTGTGTGTGTGTGTGTGTGTGTGTGTGTGTGTGTGTGTGTTGTGTGTGTGTGTGTGTGTGTGTGTGTGTGTGTGTGTGTGTGTGTGTGTGTGTGTGTGTGTGTGTGTGTGTTGTGTGGTGTGTGTGTGTGTGTGTGTGTGTGTGTGTGTGTGTGTGTTGTGTAGGCCTACGCAAAAACGTTCTCCCTAACACACAAACACAAACACGTACATGCACACAGCGACAGATGTCGTCATGCGCCTACAGAGAACCGAGGCCTCATTCCTCAGACGAAACCTCTTCCGAGCGGCAAATGGACAGTTTATACCACGATAAGGACTTAACGAGCATGAAATCTGGCGAGACAAGGCCATTGGGCCTCACACTGTCAAATTTATTATTATTTCCTCCGCCTCCTGACATCGCCATTATCGTGATGGGAGGTTTTGCCTCGCTTTGCACAAGAGGTTTTCCTTCGCTGGTGAGGTGCTGCGCTGGGCGTGCGAGGACGGGAAGGTCATCTTGGGGGCCGGATTTACTCGTTTCTACCTTATTTTGAATGCAAGGGTCCGCGGTAAATAATGAAAATCAAATATGCATTAGACCGCCTGAGGTTTTTCTTTTCTTCGCTAACTGCAGCACTTTAAGATCTATTGATATCCTATTATTGTTCAAGGTCCATATTTGATGACTTGTGTAAATAAGGAATTTTCCATCATCAAGACCCAGTATTTTACCGCGACAAATAGCCAGGATTAGGTAAGTAATATTAGCGAATATTCTAGGCGGCAATATTGGTAAAGGGCTGATGTCAGGCTCTTTATGGGGTATAAGATAATAACTACTTGACGGGTTCATATACCTCACACAATGCACGCGAACAGACACATACTTCATTCGCACTCCATATATATATATTTTTTTATCAAATATAAATTACTACTCGCAGATGAAAACACAACACGCACAGTTACACAGTTTGATAATATCCACTGCCATCGTTCATACTCACACAAGTACATGTCACTGACATTAACACCCAAAATTCTGCCCTTATTTACAGGACACGAGAGCCATATTAAGGTAAATCCCATTATATAATTCCTCCCACCAAATCAGATTACCTTTTCAGAGAACGAGACCGCATTTCGTAAAATGCGTTCAGGCGTAAATCAATTTAGCAGGGCAATTAAATAAAAACTACATAATTACATTACTGGGCAATGTGTTCCTGCTTAACTCACCCGACTAATGGTTTAAATCAGGAACGATTCAAATGTGTAATATGTATCATATATGTATCATCATTCCCTCGCCCAACAACTCTCTGCATCTCTCTATTTTTCCTCCCCCCACCTCTCTCTCTGTTTTTGACTCTCTTTATCTCCCCCCCCCTCTCTCTCTCTCTCTCTCTCTCTCTCTCTCTCTCTCTCTCTCTCTCTCTCTCTCTCTCTCTCTCTCCTCTCTCTCTCTCTCTCTCTCTCCTCTCTCTCCTCTCTCTCCTCTCTCTCCTCTCTCTCTCCTCTCTCTCCTCCTCTCTCCTCTCTCTCTCCCCTCTCTCCTCTCTCCTCCCTCCTCTCACCACTCCTTCCCTTTTCCTTGTCCTTTACCTCCTTCTCCACCCACTCTTTCCCTTCTTCCCTTTCTTCTCTAACCTCTTTCCCCTGACAGTCTATCCCTCTTCTTCCTTACTCTTCTCCTCCTTTTCCCTGCCGGCTATCTTTCTTTCCCTTCTCATCCCCTCTTGTCTGTTGCGATGCTTCTCTCCTTACCCCTTCCCCGTTGCACGATGTCCCCGCTAGACCGCATGGTTGGCTGACGGCCACATGCGTCGGCGGTTATTGGGAGAGAAGTTGAAAGAATATGCCCGATAAAACCGAATATAGTGGTACAGCAAACGCTCCCCTAATGGGAGAAAAAGTGAAAATACAAGCAATGCGAAATAGTTAGAGAAAAAAAACTGAAATGATAGTCGGTCCAATCGCCTCCGCAATGGGCATGTATCCACGCAGCGAAAATTTTTGCGAGGGCATAAATTACTGAAGATGACATTCGTGAACTATCCGATTCGCGATGGTGTGTGTATGCTTTCAACATAAAATACTAACAGATTTGTTGCGCGACGCCGTGTTGTGTGATTGCTTTCTCGTTGTTGCGGCGTGTTGTGTGTGTGTGTGTGTGTGTGTGTGTGGTGTGTGTGTGTGTGTGTGTGTGTGTGTGTGTGTGTGTGTGTGTGTGTGTGTGTGTGTGTGTGTGTGTGTGTGTGTACACATATATAAATATACATACATATATATACATACATACATACATACATACATACATACATACATACATACATATATATATATACACACACACACACACACACACACACACACACACACACACACACACACACACACACACACACACACACACACACACACACACATATATATACACACGCGCGCGCGTAAAAAACTGTACTTGCGTGCATAGCGTCAACGAGAGAATGTGGAATACCTTGAAATCATTCCGC
>NC_051395.1:20823992-20828992 GCF_015228065.2 Penaeus monodon | reverse complement strand
AACTACAAAGAAAATCAATAAACATTATGTTGATAAATAATTTTTCATACACGAGAGGGTATTAAAGTATCGTACAATCAAATCTCATAGAACTGACTATTGCCACTGGCGAAATTACAAACCTGTGATAATAAACTTAATCTATCCCTGAATGCGAAAAAGACAGCATCTTAATTTGACTTTTTTTTCGTTTTGCGTAAATGAGGCTAGGGCAGATGTTTTCTAAATTATCTCGAATACTTCCTAAATTAATTGGCTACATTAAACTGATTAACTGATAAATAATAATCAATCTAGCATTTTTTCCGGTAAATCAGCTCTTACCGCAGCGTGACATGTATCCGTGCCTCTACAGGGACCGCCACAGCAATCATCATCAATGCATATACAGTATTACTGCGTATATTTTGTTGCCGAAAATAAAATTAAGCGAGAGGTTGTCTTGCGTCATCCAATGTTGCTCTTGTAACTTAATCAGTGACAATGCGATTTGTGCTGCACTTAACAAAGCAAAGTCCCTGCACTGCAAAAGAGGCCAAAGTTTGTACTGTTTAGATTTCTTGGTAATTCGACGGAAAACAAGCTTATGGCGAAAATCTAAAAAGAAAATAAGTTTGCCTTTTTTCTTTCTCTTCAATATATTGACAAAAGTTTAAAAGTTAACTGTTTTCGATCTTAAAAACATAGATATTAAACACAGACATTCATAAACTTTATCTTGAAGCAGTGTTCAGTCGCGTTGCTTGTTCATAAAATCCAGTTAAGATTGATAAAACTGGACGTATCAATAATAGAACTGATAACTTTAGCAAATAAACTGATAAGGTTTCCCCTAATTCTTTTATATCCCGAAACTAAACCCGATGATCACGAAAGCATTTCATCGTGATTCCATTATTCTCCATGAAACGTCCTAAGGAAGATTAATCTAAATCTGATTAATCTGACGGTTAATCAGCGTAAAGCAAATTATCTTTTAAGCTCTAATATTTTGGGGGAAAAATTAAGGACGTAGAGGATAGCCAATTTTGGCAAATATATATATATATATATATATATATATATATATATATATATATATATATATATATATATATATATGTATGTATGTGTGTATGTTTATGTGTATGTGTATGTGTATGTGTATGTGTATGTGTATGTGTATGTGTATGTGTATGTGTATGTGTATGTGTATGTGTATGTATATGTATATGTATATGTATATGTATTTGTATATGTATATATAATATAATCATATATGTATATATAATATATACATATATGTATATATATTATATACATATATGAATATATAATATATAATATATATATATATATATATATATATATATATATATATCATATCCTTACACACAGTTAAGTGAGCAGTACCACACGAAAACAATGACTCAGCAGAAACTCGTTACAGAAAACAAGTGGCAATCCTATGCATACGAAAAAAAAAAAAAAAAAAAAAAAAAAAAAAAAAAAAAAAAAAAAAAAAAAAAAAAAAAAAAAAAAAAAAAAAAAAAAAAAAAAAAAAAAAAAAATATATATATATATATATATATATATATATATATATATATATATATACATATATATATATATATTTATTTATTTATTTATACTTGCAACACTTCGAAATCTTTACGCCAGCGCTGACAGGTTAATCAACAGCTAGCTACAGACTAGCTACAGGTATCGTCTGGTTTCTTCGCGTACATGGAGTCTTGGTCTTTGTCTTCCTTTTCTCTTGTTCTGTATAATTTCTCTTCCTCCCTCTCTTCCTATCCTCTCCTCTCCTCTTCTCTTCTTTCCCCTCCTTTCCTCTCCTCTCTTCTCTCTATCTTCCTCTCTCTCTATCTATCTCCCTCTCTCTCTCTCTCTCTCTCTTTCTATCTGTCTCACTCTCCTTCTATCTGTCTCACTCTCCTTCTATCTATCTCACTCTCTCTCTATCTATCTTACTTTCTCTCTGTCTATCTCCCTTTCTCTCTATTTATATTCTTCTCTCTCTATCTATCTCCCTCTCTCTCTATCTATCTATCTCCCTCTCTCTCTATCTCCTCCGTCTCCCTATCTCTCTCTCTACCCATCTCCCTCTCCCTTTTCCTCTTTCTATCTCTAACCAAGCAATAAGAAATCTAAAATGAAAATGAAATATCTAAGCACTCAGTACGTCGACATTGCAACCATTGCAATAATTACGCTTTTCCCTGCAACATAAAGACAGGATAAGCCGGAGTTCAGATGCAGTTGTCATTGTGCTTTTGCAACGGCCTTGATATTGCACATTTTGATTTTTGTTGCTTTTCAAGAAGGTCGGTTTTATGCAGACTCGTATTATTGAATGCTGACGGTAATATTGAAATATTGATATTGATAATAAGATATGTAATGATAACAATGATTATGATAATAATAATAATAATAATAATAATAATAATAAAAAAATAATAGCAATGATAATGATAATAGTGATATTAATTATGATGATGACGATGATGACAATAATGATAGAGGCCATGGCACTACTATCAAGGATAAAGCAAATGACCAATATCGTTATTGTACATGTTGAGTTGAATCCTGACACAGAGCGGCATTACGGGCAATTGCAGACAGCAGAGGATCGACAGCCAATAAATAACAATCGCTCAAGGGCCAACACTCGTCGGGAATACTCAGTAAACGCGAAAAATTGCCAGCCAGGGTTAAGTTTCCTTGTTAAAATAATGACGTAGATAAAAGTCACCGATCCCCCGTTAGCGGCCCTAAAAGACTGGGAAAGCCGCCTTCGCCAAAGGCAGCGACCCCCTCCCTCGGCGCGGGCTGTGGGCGAAGCAATAAGGTAAACCGTGCAGTGGGCGTGATACAAGGTCTCTAGAAGCGGGGCATGAAGGCAATCCAATTATGAGTGGCTTTTTTATTAACTTTCTTTCTCTTTTTAATCTAATGTGAACGCGGCTGTGGTTGGCATGGAGACGCCTGCTGTATCGCGGGACCTCTTGCAGCTGAAGGAGGCCCACGCAGATACGCATCTGTTGCCGGCCGAGGAAACGCCGGAGATGTAGGCATATAATCAAGGGGAACTGGGAACTGAGGGAGGGTTAGGGACATTTATTCCATCTTAACTGTTTATCAACAGTTGCCAATTTCCCCCGGTATGACATCCTTTGTCAAAAGGAATATATACTGTCTAATTTCCCCCGCAATAAGTATCACACTCCCCTCAAACTGAGAGAAAAAAACAGTTATGCTTCAAGGATCCTCCGCCTGCAGCATCCTCAGAAACAACAAAGGTTTCTCCTCGATTCCGTATTCAAGACCATGTTCAGTTTTCCGGAAGCTCCTGCCTCTTCTCGCTGTGCCTCTTAGCGTTAATCTTCTTCTTTTAACGGTAGGTTCATGTCTGAGCCGCCGTGGTCACAGCATGATACTTAATTGTAGTTTTCATGTTGTGATGCTCTTGGAGTGAGTACGTGGTAGGGTCCCCAGTTCCTTTCCACGGAGAGTGCCGGTGTTACCTTTTAGGTAATCATTCTCTCTATTTTATCCGGGCTTAGGACCAGCACTTGACTTGGGCTGGCTTGGCCACCCAGTGGCTAGGTAGGCAATCAAGGTGAAGTTCCTTGCCCAATGGAACAACGCGGCGGTCGGTGACTCGAATCCTCGAATTCAGATTGCCGTCGTGACAGTCTTGAGTCCGACGCTCTAACCATTCGGCCACCGTGGCCTTGACGATCATGGGCTTCCATGATTTTTTCTTAGCAATTTTTAGAGCGGTGGTTTGCCATTGCCTTCCGCCCGGTGTTTTTTTTTTTTTTTTTTTTTCTTTTTTAATCGAGTCACCACCTCTATTTACCCGGCACTGACTTGAGCTGGCTTGGCCACCCAGTGGCTAGGCAGGCAATCAAGGTGAAGTTCCTTGCCCAAGTGAAAACGCGGCGGTCGGCGACTCGAACCCTCGAACTCAGATTGCCGTCGTGACAGTCTCGAGTCCGATTAGCGTTAATAATGGACCCTTATTACGTTTCCATGTGATAGTCTTTTTATAAACACACATCGAAATACATATAAACAAAATGTACATATCTTCCAAACACTAAAATATAATAGCATAAATGCATACACCTGTAGACCTATACACGCCCACAGACGCAGCAATACCGGGAAGGGTAAAATCGCGCAATGTTTTTATTTTTCATAGATATAGGATATCTACACTACAAGATATCTATGAAGAGGTTTTACTTTGTGTACAAATCTGCTTTTTGAAACAGTCTCCTTTTTATCTTTGAGTATAAACGCACAAAAACGCCGCTTTTCCTGGTTTTATACAAGTGTCACAATATCATATTCCGCCACGTGTTATCTCTCTCTTTGGTATTAGTCGAAGGCTAAACGTGTTTTTCTCTTTGCGGGTCATCAAAATCAGACATCCCCTGACAGGTTACCGGAAGATTCAAGAAAAATAAGACCATTTGACAGGTAATGCTCGTGTGAAGCTGTTTAGTCTTAGGATCAAATAGTGAAACCCTCGCCCTTTTTCATCCAAGCGTGTCGAAAGAAGCAAAGCGCAGTGAACATTATTATGATTATCCTGCCACAGCTACACGTGGGAACATTATCCACGGGATTTATTGCAGTGTATAATCCACCAAGGTTTGCATAAAGCAGAGAAGAGAACTCTCGGATATGCACACTCCTGGTCCCGGCGGCGGCCATATATAAATGATTCGTGGTTCCAGCCTCCATTTGCGCAATTCCTGCACAGTATGACGGACTGAGTGGCATAACGTTGTTTGCCCTACTTAGAGATATTGCAGCTCTAGCGTGTAATGTAATCATTCCAAGCTAGGCGCGTAACACACACGAAATGCTCTGGGCACAATATACTTCTCAAACTTCTTTAAATGTTGAGTTTTGAACCTGAAGTAAATGGAATCACAACGAGAATAAAATCAAAACTAGGCATCACATATAATGTAAATATG
>NC_051395.1:20815320-20821392 GCF_015228065.2 Penaeus monodon | reverse complement strand
GGGGGGATGGTGGAAAAAAGGGCCCCAGGGGGCCCCTTAAAAAACTTTGGGGGGGGCATCCCCCGTTTTTGGTTTTTGATGATATATATATATATAAAATATATAAATATTATAATTTTATAAAATATAAAATTTATAAAAAAAATTTTAAAAAAACTAAAAAAAAATCGGTCCCAAGGGAGGGGGGCTTGGGGCCCCAAGGGGGCCGGGGGGGTTTTCTTTGCTTTTTGCAAGGGGAAAGGGGTTTTAGGGGGGCCGGGGCCTCCCATGGTCCCCCCCCCCGGTTTCCCCCCCGGGGGCAAAAAAGGGGGAATATTTTTCCCCCAAAGGGGGGAAAATTTAACCCCCGGGGAAAAAAAATCTTGGGGGGAAATTTAAAAAGGGGGTTGTTTTGGGGGGCCGGGTTTAAATTCCCGGGGGGGCCGAAAATGGGGAGGGGGGGCCCGGGGGGGGGAAAAAAAAAAAAGGGGGGGAAAAAAAAGCCGGGGGAAAGGGGAGGGGGGGGGGGAAGGGAAAAAAAATAAGAAGGGGGGAAGAAAAAAGGGGGAAGGGGGGGTTTTTGGGGGGAAAAAAAAAAGCTAAGGGGGGGGGAACCCAAATAAAAAAAATTATTTAAAAAAGAAATGTATAGGGGACGGGAAACGCCCCAAAAAGGGGGGGGACCCCCCAAATTTGAGAAAAAGGGAAAAAAAAAAAGGTTTTGGGAAAAAAAATAAAAAAATGAAAAAAAAAAATTAGAAAGGAAAAAAAAACAAGGGGGATGGAGAGAGGGGGGGCCCAACGTAGTAAAAAAGGGGGAAAAAAAATTAGACTTACAAGATGGAAAAAAGAAAAAAAAAAACCCAAAGGGGTTTTGGGGATGTTTTTGCAAAGGGGAAAAAGGGAAGGGAACAAAGGGGGGAAAAAAGAGGGGGGGGGGGGAAAGGGGGGTACAAAAAAATTTGGAAAATGGGGGGAAAGGGGGGGTTTTGTCCCAAAATTTGGGCTTATTTTTTTTTTTTAAAACCCGGGGGTGGGGGTGGGGTGGGTTTGGGCTTTTTATGTAGGTCCCCCCCGGTGGGGAGTAAATATTTTAATTATTTTTTTAAAATAAAATTATAAAATAATAAATTTTAAATTAAATATATAAATTTTAAAAATAATATTATTTGGGGTGGGGGCCCGCGGGGGGGCCCGGAGTGGGTTTTAGGGGAAGGGCACCCGGACCCAAAAAGGGGGATTTGTCACGCCCGGCCCAATCTGAATTTTCTGGGGGGTTTGGGGAAGGTTTCCCCGGGGCCCCCGGCGGGGGTTTTTCCCCCTTTGGGGAAAGGGGAAAACTTCACCCCCGTTTTGCCTTCCCTTTACCCCGGGGGATGGGGAAAAAAGGCCACCCCCCAAGTAAGGGCTGGCCCCCATTTTCCAGAAAAAATGGGAGGGAAAATGGAAAATAACCAAAAAAAACGGTAAACACCGGAAACTCTCCGGGGAAAAAAAGGAAAAAACGGGGGGGGGGGGCCCCTCCCCACGTACTAATTTCCAAAAATTTTTCAAAACAGGGAAAAAACGGAAATTTAAAAAGTTTTTATGGCTGTTACAGGGCCGGGCTAAAAAACATAAACCCCTTTCCCCGTTGAAAAAAAAAAAAAAAAAAAAAAAAAAAAAAAAAAAAAAAAAAAAAAAAAAAATAAATATATAAATAAAATAAAAAATATAAAAAATTTTTTTTTTTTTTTTTTTTTTTTTTTTTTTTTTTTTTAGGGTGGGTTCATTTTTTGAAGGGGGGGCCCGGGGGTAACACCCCATAAATAACTTAATTCCCTTTTTTCATGGGTGTTGATTTGGGAGATTTTGATTTTAGTAGGTAGGGTCCCCCAGTTCCTTTCTAGGGGGGAAGGAAGGGGGGCCGGGGGGTACCATAAATATAAAAAAAAAAAAAATTTTTTTAAAAAATAAAATTATAAAAAATATAAAAAAACAAAATGGGGAACAAAAAACTTTAAAAAAAAAAAAATATAAAAACATATAAAAAAAAAAAAAAGGAAAAAATAAAATAAGGGGATAACAAAAAAAAATAAACAGAAATTAAAAAAGATTTTTAATAATAATTCCCATAATATAAAAACCCAAAAAAAAATAATTTAATAAAGGGAAATAACAAAAAACCCAATAAAATATATATCCCCATAAAAGAAAAAATAATAATAATATAATTATTAAAAATTTATAAAATAATAAATATATAAATAAATATATACAACCTTTTCCCAAAACAAATATGGGGAAAATTATATATTTTTCCCACAAAATTTTATCCCAAAAATAAAATAAAAAAACCCATATTATTTAAAACAAAAAAATATATTACAAAATATAATACCCCTATTTATACACTTTTAAAATATCCCCCACCTTTATATAAGGTGGGGTGTGTTTTTAGGGTGGGGTTGTGGGGGTTGAAAGTGTGTGTGGGGGGGGTTTTGTACGTGTGTTTTTTGGGTTTGGAGGGTTTAGGGTGTGTGTATGTTTTTGTGGTGGGGTGGTGTTTTGGTGTTGTTTTTATTGTGTGGGTGTATGTATATATGATGTGTGTGTGGGGGGGGGTGGTGGGGTGTGGTGTGTTTGTGTGTTTTTACGTGTTTTGTGTCCCCGTGGTGTTTTTGTGTGTGTGTGTTGGGTGTGTACTTTGTTTTTGGGTGGTGTTTGTACGTTTTGTTGTTGTTTTGTGTGAAACCGGGGTTTTTGGTGTGTGTTTTGTGTGTGGTGGGGGTTTTGGGGTTGTGTTTTGTGTTTTTTTGTTGTGTGTTTGTGTGTGTGTTTTGGGGTGGGGTGTGTGTAGTGTGTGTTTTGTTTTTACTTTTGGGGTGGTGTTTTTAACGTGGGTGTGTTTTTTGGGGGTTTGGGGGTTTTACGGTGGGGTGGGTGTGTGTACGTGGGGTTTTGTCCCCCGTTTTTTTTGGCCTTTGGGTTAATTATGGTGTGTGAAACGTTATTTTTTATTTTTGTGTGTGGGGTGTGTGGGTTTTGGGGGTGTACGTGGTTGTGGGGTGTGTACGTGTGTGGTTGTGGGGTACGGGGGTTTTTGGGGTGTGTGTTTCCCGTGTGGGGTGGTGGGTACGTGTTTTGTGTGGGGGTTTGGGGGGTGTAAAACTTTTGTGTGTGTTGTGGGTGTGTGTGTGGGGTTTGTGTGTGTTTTGTGGGGTTGTGGGTTTTGTGTTGGGGGTGTTTGTGTGGGGGGGGTGTTTTGTGTGTGTTGTGTTTTGTTTTTTTGAGTGGGGTTTGGGGGGGGTGTACGTGAGTGTGTGTGTATGTGGGGTGTGCGTGTGTGTGTGTACGGGTGTGTGTGTGTGTGTGTGTGTGTGTGTGTGTGTGTGTGTGGTGTGTGTGTGTGTGTGTGTGTGTGTGTGTGTGTTGTGTGTGTGTGTGTACGTGTGTGTGTGTGTGTGTGTGTGTGTGTGTGTGTGTGTGTGTGTGTGCGTACGTGTGTGTGTGTGTACATGTGTGTGTACTTGTGTGTACACGTACAACGTACACACACACACACACACACACACACACACACACACACACACACACACACACACACACACACACACACACACACACACACACACAACCACACACACACAAGAGCGCGCGCGCGGAGCGAGAGCGAGAGAGAGAGAGAGAGAGAGAGAGAGAGGGGAGAGAGAGAGAGAGAGAGAGAGAGAGAGAGAGAGAGAGAGAGAGAGAGAGAGAGAGAGAGAGAAGCAAAGAGAGAGCGAGAGAAAGAGCGACAAAAGCAAGGAAGCGAGAACGCGAGGGAAAAGCGAGGCGAGACAGCTCGAAATATAGACGAGCAAGCCGGAGATAAGGCCGCGGCGCGTGCTATCAGCAGCCACCAACTGGAGGCACGTAGCCAGCTAGTGATAACCGCGAGATTGTAACGCCACATCGGGACAATACCGCACGTATCGCGCTCTATCTCCGTCCACGACACAGAACTGACCCCATTTGACCCTCCTGACCCTTGCCGAACCCCGTTTCTTTTGTCCTCCCCCTTCGCGTATTTTACTCGCGTCGGTTTAGTATTATTTTCTAGTGCTTTATCTGTCCCTATCTTTCTCCTCTCTTTTCGCTATAGTTCGTACTAAATCGTCGTCATCGTTGTTATTCTTTGTGCGTTTCGTTATCATCATATCTGATTTGAGAAAATCAAAATACACTTATATGTATATCATATATTTTCAATTACGTTTTCTCTATCTTTGCGGGGTTGAAGTGTGATGTGTTTCGATTCATCTGCATAAATGTTAACAAATGAACAGAAATATGAAGCGGGTAAAAAACTTCGTAAACTTGCGAATTTTTTAAGGGTTGTATAAAATCCCCAGCCCTTTTTTCCTAAAAAATAAAAAACCCACATGGGCAAAAAAACCACACACACACACCCCACACCCACACACCACCCCACACACACACACACACACACACACACCCACACACACCCCACCCCCACACACACACACAAAAACCAAAAAACACCCCAAAAAAACCCAAAAATAGAAAAAAACTTCCGCCCATAAAATTTAAAAAACAAAGCCCCAAAATTTACCCCCCCCCCCCCCCCCCCCCCCCCCCCCCCCCCACCCCCCCCCAACCCCCCCCCCCCCCGGAATTTCCCCCCCCCCCCTTGCGGGAGCGGGTGGAAAAAGGTCGGACGCCCGCCCCCCTCCCCCCCCCCTTAAACCCGCCCTTAAAAACACCTCCCTCCCCCCACCCATTCGAGCACCCCCCCCCCCCCCCAATAAAAAATGAACCTCACAAATCCCCTTTTCCGTCTCATAGACCAGCTGCGGCCCCCAGGTTCCATCTGGATCTATTTTTGCGCGCCCGGAAATTTGTACCTGAAAAGTCCAAAGAAGCGGCGGCCGGAATAAGTATCGCGCTGACCGGGTGTCGGTACGCCCCGGCTCGAGTGGTGGAGGGGACTTATGCTCGTTCCCTCTCGACAGGGGGGGGGGGCTCTCGTTATTTGCGGGTGCCGGCTATTCCCCGAGATGCTGTCTTTCTCCTTCCTTCCGCCCTCTTTTTCCCGTTTTCTATCTCGTTTTTTTTTGTTTATCATCTGTCTTTCTCTCTTTTACATCTCGTCTCTCAAAAACCCCTTTTTAATTCTCTCTCGGTCCTTCCCCTTTTTTCTCTCTCTCTCTTTCTCTCTGTTCTCTCCCTCTCTCCCCTCTCTCCCCTCCCCTCTCTCTCTCTTTTTCTATATATAACAAATATATATATATATATATATTTATATAAAATATATTTATATATTTTATAATATTATATATAAATATTATATAAAATATTATTATTATATATATATATTATATAAAATATATAAATATATATATTAAATATACTTATATATATATAATTTTTAAAATTTTTGAGAAAGAGAGAGAGGAGAGAGGGGGAGAGAGGGGTGAGAGAGGAGAGAAAGAGAGAGAGAGACAGAGACAGAGACAGAGAGAGATTAATAAGGGGGGTTTAGGGGCAGAGATTTACGAAGGGAAAAACAAAAAGAAAAAAGAAAAAAAGAGATAGACGACAGACAAAAAGGCGGAAGGAAGGAGAAAGACAGCACTCAGGGGAAAAGCCGGCACCGCTAATAACGAGAGCCGCAGCTGACGAGAGGGGAAAGAGCCCTAAGTCCCCCCCCCACCCCGGCCGAGGTCGCTACCCACAGCCGGTCACGCGATACGTATTCTCGGCCGCCGCTTCGTTGGGGCTTTTTAGGTACGAAGTTTCCCCGGGGCGCCAAAAAAAGATCCCGATGGAACCCCGGGGCCCCAGCTGGTCTAGTTGAGAAGGAGAGGGGGTTTGTGAGGTTTATTTCTTTATTGGGGGGGGGAGGGGGGGCTCGATGGATGGGGGGGAGGTAGGTGTTTTTGGACGGGGGTTTAAGGGGGGCGGGGAGGGGGGGGGGGGGTGCGTCTGACCCTTTTTTTCCCCCCCGTCCGGGAAGGGGCCCCTTTTCGCAGTGCTTGTGTTTTGCTCGACCGGCCCGCAATTTGCTTAGGGTGCGTGCGATTTTGCCCTTTCCGCTATTTTGTCCCTTTG
>NC_051395.1:20809434-20811934 GCF_015228065.2 Penaeus monodon | reverse complement strand
TCTGTGTGGGAAGTTGATTTCAATTCAGGATTTATTTGTTTTTATTCGTATTAGTTATCATAAAAGACCCATGACTTTAAATTACATAACCCAATCTCATCATTTCAGTACTCGTTGCATAATTCATGTAAAGCGAGACGTCGATAAAGATTTCTGTTCAAAAAGACAAGATGAAATCAAAGACGAGGAGTACATTTCGATTAAAAAAAACTATAATTACACAGTCTCTGTTCTTCCACACACCTAAGTCCACACACAGATCTAAACGACGCACATACAAAAGGCCAGAAAATAAAATAAACCCGCGGAGAATACGCAAAACCCCATTATGATGAATCACCGAATATTAATCTCGTTAGGCCCAAGGATACTGACACTAACAAGCTAACCAAAATAATAGATTAGAATTAGACATGTATCGGACACAATTCAGATGCATGAAATATTCACTGATCCAAAACCATGGAATTCCTGCTTCATTTGATTTATGACTTGACCTCTAGTCTTGCGTAATCAATGAGGCTAAAAGATACAGGGATAAAGAAACAAATAAGGAAATTGTAAAGAAATAGACAAATAAATGAACACAAAATACATCGACGTTAATCACATGAAGCCAACTCTTAATGGAGATTATCCAACCTGATTTATAAAGACAATATAAAAGGAGCAAACAAGATTATTAGTTCCCCTCTCCCACCAGATTTCATAAAGAGAAAAACAATAACGCAATATGATGAAGGAAAAATACGTACGCCAAATATACATATGCAGACATTCGTCTGAGTAAAACGACCAAACCCAAACTCTAAATACTGTCAACAAAAGTTCAACATGTCCACTGTATATTGAAGCAACACAAAAGATCTATCACTATTCG
This sequence comes from Penaeus monodon, assembly GCF_015228065.2. Lineage (NCBI taxonomy): Eukaryota > Metazoa > Arthropoda > Malacostraca > Decapoda > Penaeidae > Penaeus > Penaeus monodon. The sequence goes on along the minus strand of NC_051395.1, from coordinate 20,811,054 downwards.
TACATTTCAAGACATCTACGCATCGCATTTTTCCGCACGAAGGCAGACACTATCGGTTACAGAATGTATTTGTATTGCATTAGCGTTGAAATGATGCGGCGAATCATTTCTTGTGCGATCGACGTCAGTCAGAATAAATAGATAATTAGATTGATTAAATGATTACTTAATGAATGAATTCGTAGAAAAGTAAATAGGTGTGGATGAATAGATAATTTGATAAATAAAGAACTCACTGAATATATTCATAGACAAATGAATGATAAAGAAATGAGCAACAGACAGATGCATTTATGAATGCGTAAATAAATCATCATAAAAAATATGTAATAGAATACATTAAACATGTGATTATATGATGGTTATCTAGGGCTAACAGCTGTCCTCGAAATATTGAGCTTAAATGAACTGGCTTTCAGGAGCAAAGATAATGAGGAATCAAAGAATAACAAGAATAATCATGAAGATAATGGTAATGGTGATGATGGTCATGACGATGACGATGATGATTGATGATTGATGATGATGATAATAAATTAACATCGTTAGCAATAGTAGCATTACAAGAGAGGTTAGAAAAGATGCGAATAATTGGAATAACAAATATACAAAGAAATAAAACATGACAATATCAGATAAAACAAATACAAATATACAACAAAAAAATCAGAACAGAGCCAAGGAGAGCGAAGATGAGATCAGGTGAAGAGACTGTGATTAAGGAGCCTTTATAAGAAGGACGAGGCACAGCTAATAAACTTTACTCCTAAGATATCTGGCTCCTGTAATTTCCTGTTTATGTATCTGGAGGTGATGTCGAGATTGGTAATAAAAGGCAGGATTACCGAAAGTGGTGAGAGAAGTGAAGGAGAGAAGGGGGAGGGATAAAGGACGGGAGGAAGAGGAGCACTAGAGGGAAGGGAGATGCAAACAGAGAGAAGAGATAATCAGACAGGCAGTCAGATAGACGGAGACACAGATAGATCGAGAGACAGATAGACACACACACAGAGAGGGGTTGTGATAGATACACAGAAAGAGAGAAAGAGAGAAAGTGAGAGAGAGAGAGAGAGAGAGAGAGAGAGAGAGAGAGAGAGAGAGAGAGAGAGAGAGAGAGAGAGAGAGAGAGAGAGAGAGAGAGAGAGAGAGAGAGAGAGAGAGAGAGAGAGAGAGAGAGAGAGGAGAGAGAGAACAAAAGAAACTAATTTAACCGAAACAAAGCAACAAACTTTGAAAGAAAACCACTAGACGTAGCGATAAATTGTACAAAGTTTGCAACTGGACCAGAAGGAAAGAAAGACGTAAAGTGGTTATAAACAGGGGATAAATACAACAGATTAACTCAAATAACAGCTGCCACCCTCGCCCTCTTTAAAAAGAGAGAGAGAAAACGAAAGTGAAAAAACGCCCCTATGTCCATTTCTTACCTTAACGGTCTCGCCCCGTCACATTTGGCCGCAAGAATGGACCTCTGGCCTATAACACTCCTTCCAGGCTAACCCGACGGCGCTATTATCACAAAGTAAATGTAACGGAGACATCAGCTTGCTCATTTAGGATAAGAAAAACAAAAAGAGAGAGAAAATAAAAAAGAACGAAAAAATATCTATCTGTAAACAG
>NC_051395.1:20791934-20796934 GCF_015228065.2 Penaeus monodon | reverse complement strand
TGGCTGTGAGAATAGCAGCTTGTTGGAAATGTAAAGGGGAAAAGACTAAAACAAGATAAGAATGGAAAAACGCTAGAGGGAGAAAGACAAGAGATAAATCTGAAAAATGTAGAATGAATATGTAGCAGCATTAGCATTTTCCAGCATTTTTTCAGCCATTGCTCTCGGTATTTCAAGCAAACAAAGAAAATATCATTCATAGTAACACTCTTGATGGAAATAGGAACTGAAGAGATAAGTAGACTAAACTAAATGCAGATAAGAATGTAGAAAGGAAAGAAAGAAAGAAAAAAAGATAAGGTGAAAATGAAAATGTAAAATTATCAGCCAGACTCTTAGGTATTACGAAGAGAAGTACAAAATAGAAGAAAAAAAATATGTAATGAACAAAAAAATCAAAAGACAAATTCACAAATAAAAACCGAAACCGGAATTTCCCAAACACTCGAACCAAACCGAACTAATTACAAAAACAGCCAAATTTAAACGCCCCGAGACCAGAGACCGGAACGAGGACAAGAGAGAGAGAGAGAGAGAGAGAGAGAGTACGAGAGAGAGAGAGAGAGAGAGAGAGAGAGAGAGAGAGAGAGAGAGAGACGAGGAGAGAGAGAGAGAGAGAGGACGAGGAGAGAGAGAGAGAGAGAGAACGAGGAGAGAGAGAGAGAGAAGAGAACGAGGAGAGAGAGAGAGAGAACGAAAGGGAGAGAGCGAGAGAGAACGAAAGGGAGAGAGCGAGAGAGAACGAAAGGGAGAGAGCGAGAGAGAACGAAAGGGAGAGAGCGAGAGAGAACGAAAGGGAGAGAGCGAGAGAGAACGAAAGGGAGAGAGCGAGAACGGCCTCCAAGAAAACCCACTCTTCCCAGCAGCCTCAGGAAGCCGGGCGGAGACCTCCCTCACCGACGCCTCCGCTGAACCTGCCACGTCAGGAGTAGAGGGAAAATTGGCTACGTGATTCCCTTGGGATGACCACGGAGCCTCGAACGAATTAGCGATGGTGTTCTGCGTCATCACTGGTGTCATTATTTCTTTATTAGCTTTATTAAGGTTGTTGTTGTTGTTGTTGTTGTTGTTTTGGTGTTGTTGCTTGTAATTGTTTATAGCCGACTCATCACGACAAAATCGCGGGAAAATAAATTACTTTGTGTTATTTAAAACTGACGGCAACTTCTTTGTCGCTCTGTCATCTTAGATAACATGAAGAATGAAAATAAAAGAAGGAAGAGAAAGAAGAAAAAGAGGAGGAAGAGGAGGAGGAGGAGGAGGAGGAGGAGGAGGAGGAGGAGGAGGAGGAGGAGGAGGAGGAGGAGGAGGAGGAGGAGGAGGAGAAGGAGAAGGAGAAGGAGAAGGAGAAGGAGAAGGAGAAGGAGAGGAGAAGAAGGAGAGGAGAAGAAGGAGAGGAGAAGAAGGAGAGGAGAAGAAGGAGAGGAGAAGAAGGAGAGGAGAAGAAGGAGAGGAGAAGAAGGAGGAGGAGAAGAAGGAGAGGAGAAGAAGGAGAGGAGAAGAAGGAGGAGGAGAAGAAGGAGGAGGAGGAGAAGGAGGAGGAGGTGGAGGAGGAGGAGGAGGAGGAAGAAGAGAAGAAGAAGAAGAAGAAGAAGAAGAAGAAGAAGAAGAAGAAGAAGAAGAAAGAGGAGGAGGACGAGGAAGTCGGGTATAAGAAGAAGAGAAAGAAGCATAAGAAGATAAGATATAATAATAAAAATAACAATAATAATTCGAGACAGGAAAACACAAACATACACATGTACAAATAAAACAAAAGGAAGAAAACAGTGTAAATAACATAGGAAAAAAGAAGCGGCAATAACCATCATCGGCAGCAGCCATACACACAATGGGCGGCCAAGGCTCATCAAAGACCCTCAGATCTCTTTCCGATCGTGTCATCACTCCATGGAACCACTTCATAGCAAATATCGTAAGTTATAATGACACATAAACACGCACATTCATACACAGGACATACCCAGGGTGCGCGAGCGCGCGCACGCACACACGCACACACACACACACACACTCGAAAAATAAGTCTGCAACACAGAGAAAAGTTTCATCAGCCATTTTTCCCGAACCATAACAAGCAGGGAGCCACAAGCAAACGAGACAAGCACAACCGACGTGGGCGTAGCGGCGGAGTTTCCCCGGAATGCTGAGGTTCGTTCTCGCGCCGCGTTCTCGGAAAGCGCATATATTCCTCTAATTGTCCCCTTAATCCCTCGGTGATAATATTCCCATTTCCCGGTAAAACTAACGGCTCGATCAGCTGCAGGCGTCGGCCGGTTTTCAGGAATGATGTCAATGATTCAACTGATGTTAATCAGGCGCTGATTAGCCGAACTGGCGACGGATCAGCGTGCTTACACAGGGCAGCGATGTCGAAAGGAGAAAGAAGACCGAATACATTTTACATGGCTTGGATTTTTCCCTCTTTTCTGTCTTTCTTGTTCGCATTCACCTTTTATCTCATCTCTTTCTCTCCCCCGCTCTTCCTCCGCCCCTCCCTCCCTCCTTCCCTCCTTCCCTCTCTTCCTCCGCCCTCTCCCCACCCCTTCCTTCCCACTCCCCCTCCCCCTCCCCTTCCTTCCCACTCCCCCTCCCCCTCCCCTTCTTCCCTTCCCCCTCCTTCTCTCTGTTTCCCTCTGTCTTTGTCTGTCTGTCAGTCTGTCTGTCTGTCTGTCTGTCTGTCTGTCTGTCTGTCTGTCTGTCTGTCTGTCTGTCTGTCTGTCTGTCTGTCTGTCTGTCTGTCTGTCTATCTGTCTGTCTGTCTGTCTGTCTGTCTATCTGTCTGTCTGTCTGTCTGTCTCCTCCTCTCCCTCTCTCTCTCTCTCTCCCTCTCTCTCTCTCTCTCTCTCTCTCTCTCTCTCTCTCTCTCTCTCTCTCTCTCTCTCTCTCTCTCTCTCTCTCTTCTCTCTTCTCTCCCTCCCCCTCCCCCTCCCCTTCCTTCTCACTCCCCCTCCCCCTCCCCTTCTTCCTTCCCCTCCTTCTCTCTGTTTCCCTCTGTCTTTGTCTGTCTGTCTGTCTGTCTGTCTGTCTGTCTGTCTGTCTGTCTGTCTGTCTGTCTGTCTGTCTGTCTGTCTGTCTGTCTGTCTGTCTGTCTATCTATCTGTCTGTCTGTCTGTCTGTCTCCTCCTCTCCCTCTCTCTCTCTCTCTCTCTCTCTCTCTCTCTCTCTCTCTCTCTCTCTCTCTCTCTCTCTCTCTCCCCTCTCCTCTCCCTCTCCCTCTCCCTCTCCCTCTCCCTCTCTCTCTCTCTCCCACTCCCCTCTCTCTCCCACCCCCCTCTCCCTCCCTCCCTCCTCCCTCCCTCCCTCCCTCCCTCCCTCCCTCCCTCCCTCCCTCACTCTCTCTCTCCCTTACACACACACTCTCTTTTCAAGTTGCACGCCGTATCCAAAGTTCCGGATCATGTTGGATCGCGGCTCGATGCGGACGCCAGCAAGTCCTCATGACGAAGAGCTCGTGGCAATGGCGGTCGTGATTTACAACACGGGCTTCTGTGAGCTTATGAATAACAATGGACGAGCCTCCGGGCGTGAAAATGATGAGGGTGATCAGAGCAACGAGGGAGATGATGATGATGATGGAGATGATGATGATGATAATGCCATGGGTGAAGGATGCTGCTGGAGACCTGAAAATTATCAGCACGATGAACCGCTGGAATTATGATGATGCTAAGTAAATAGATAAATAAATAAATAAATAAATAAATGAATAAATAAATAAATGAAATCATAAAAAAAGGAAAAACAAGAAGAGAGAAAATTTTACTGTTGGAATTATGATAATGAAGCAAGAGGCGTAAAAAATATTAAACAATGGGTAAGTTAACATGAAGATTTGAGCAAGGAGAAAATGAAACAAGTATTGACATTAGAGCACGAGAAAAAAAAACTATAATGAAAAGCAATTGATAATTCTCATTCTACAAATATATACGATAATCTAATTGTACAATACAATTCAGATTATGGAAAATCTGATACAACAACAACAACATCCATCCAGTGTTACTTTTATCCCTAAAACAGCATCCTTCCACACATTTTCATTTTAATTTTTTACCCATTTACCTTTTACGATCACCTTCTCCTTTCATTGACACTAGGAAAAAGACTTTAAGCTGCGTCATATTGTCATATAAATGGCTCTCTCATGGCACCTCATGACTGCAAAGATGGCGGGACTTGCTCAAGGAGAGCGAGGGCGCTGAGAGTGGATGGCGAGGGTGTGGAGCGACGTGGACCGGTGGAAGTGATGTACGGCCTGTGGGGCGACTGTACCATAGCGTACCGACTAGTCCACCTGTTATGTGGGATAGTTGTAATGTGCAGTGTGTGGTGCGGAGTGACTAATGGGATAACTAATGAAATGGCCTGTGACGGTGTGGGGTGATTGTGATACGGATTATTTACGATATGGTATGAGTAATTAGACTCGTTATAATGTAGAGCAACTCCCCTGCCCCGTGACTGTACCTTGTAATAAACACGGTATAAACCTGGTACCGTGCGGCTGCTATGGAGACCGTGTGGGAAAGGTTTCGTTCCCCGAACTTTATATACTTGCTAGGATATATATGCACTGCCGTTTACAATGTTTAGTCGGTTTGAGATTGTTGATGGAGGGATGGCGATTTCAGAGAAAAGAGTCAAAGGTAAAATTAGAATTAATTAGGGAATATAAACAGAAAGGAGTAGGCTGATAGGGAGAAGGAAGTGAGGGAGGGAGAGGGGATATAGGGAGGTGAGGAAAGGTAGCAGAGATACGAGGTGTGTGTGTGTGTGTGTGTGTGTGTGTGTGTGTGTGTGTGTGTGTGTGTGTGTGTGTGTGTGTGTGTGTGTGTGTGTGTGTGTGTGTGTGTGTGTGTGTGTGTGTGTGTGTGTGTGTGAGAGAGAGAGAGAGAGAGAGAGAGAGAGAGAGAGGAGAGAGAGAGAGAGAGAGAGAGAGAGAGAGAGAGAGAGGGAGAGGGAGAGGAGAGGGAGAGAGAGGAGGGAGGGAGAGA
>NC_051395.1:20774434-20781934 GCF_015228065.2 Penaeus monodon | reverse complement strand
GAAGAAAGGAAGAACGATCAGTAGGTAAGAGAGGTGGAAGTAGAGAAAGAAAGGAGAGAAGGAAGGAAAATGGAAGGAAGAAAAAAAAGGAAGGACAGGAGACAGCGCTGCTATTAGTACGTGCTGCCATGTGAGTATTTATCTGGCGTCCTTTCTCGTGTGAGGACTGTGCTGTGGAGACTCAACTTGCACACACGTAGAATCAACTGTGTAAAAGTTCGACACATTGCATTGCTTGGGGAATAGGTATTGCACAGACATCATTCTGTGTACATATTTCAGCTTCAACGTCTGTATGGGTGCAATTCCAGATTTGCTCATATCAAAAATCTCTTAAATGAGAGAAGCCTTACATAGTTGCATTATGTCTAGATTTAAAGCAAGTCCTGTCATATTGATTAAAAAAAAAAAAAAACCTGCAGTGGCGTTAACACGATGGTGGCAGGACGTTGCAGATACGATAGCAGGTGGAGGGAGAGGTGGGCGTGGGAAATGATGGGCGTATTAGAACTTATAAACATCTTCCCCCCTCTCCTCCCGCCCCATGTCCCCTGTCCCCTGCCCCATAACCCTACTATCCGGGTCCCTTTTGCAACAGCCAATCAAGTTGAAAGCTGATAGCAGTAAAATTAATTTCCAACAAAAAATCAATCAATTGAGCCGATTACGTTCAGTGGCCTTTGTCCCGTTCCTCTAGATATGCATATGACATAGGGAGAAAGAAAGGGGGGAATATATGAATCAATGGGGAAAAATAATAAAGGAAACGAGGAAGAGGTGGAGGAGGAGGAGGAGGAGGAGGAGGAGGAGGAGGAGGGGGAAGAGGATGGGGAGGAGGAGGAGGAAGGAGAAGGAGGGGAAGAAGGAGGAGGAGGAAGGAGAAGGAGGGGAAGAAGGAGGAGGAGGAGGAAGAAGTTGAGGAGGAGGAGGAGGAGGAGGAAGTGGAGATGGAGGTAGAGGAGGAGGAGGAGGAGGAGGAGGAGGAAGGGAGGAGGAGAAAGAGGAAGAGAAAGAGGAAGTGCATGAAGAGAAAGAAAAGAACTGGGATAAGGAGTAGCCTAGGAGACGAATGGAGGTGGAGAAGGAGAGTTTATGGTCGGGGACGGAAAAGAGCAAAGAGAGGAGGGGCAAATCGGGAGAGCAAAAATAAAATAATACTAAGAATAAGAAGAAGTAGAAGAAGAAGAAGAAAGGAGGGAAGGGGAAGGAAGGCGACAGAGAGGGGACCCAACAAAAGCCCGAAACCCCGCTCAGCATCCACCGTCGTTTTCAAAACTGCCAAAGGAGCATCCTGTTCTTTGATCCATCCATCGTGACAGTGACGGCGAAAAGCAGAATTGAGAAAAGGGAATAGATATTCATGCGTTGTCAAGAGGAAGGGGAAGGGGAGGGGGTGATAAGAGAGGGATAGGGGAGAAGGAAGAGAGAGATAGGGGTGGGGGTGAAAAAGAGGGATAGGTGTGAAGGAAGAGAGAGGAGGGATATAGAGTGGCAGGAGAGGGAGAGGGAGAATGGAGAGAGGAGATGGTGGAGGTGGAAGGAAAAGGAGAGAGATAAAGGATTAACGAAGAGAAAGAAAGGGATAAAAGTGCGGGTGAGAAGGAAGGCGCAGGAGTAGATGAGAAAAGGTCTGAATACAGAAGCGGGAAGACAAAAAAGGGTGAAGAGGGAGGGGGCAGAGAGGAAAGGAAGGAAGAGGAGAGGAAGGACACGATGCCAGCTTCCCCCAGTCTCTCCTTCTCGATCTCAAGGCATCACCATGCGAGTCACTTGTTTAAAAAAAATCTCATAAATGAATGTTTGAGTTTGTGATTGTTCTGAATCTTCCAGCTGTCCTTACTTGATAAGGCTCTCAACGATTTTTTTGCACAGAGAGAGAGGGGGAGGGAGGGAGGGAGAGAGAGGGAGAGGAGAGAAGAGAGAAAGAGAGAGAGAAAGAAGAGAGAGAGAGAGAGGGGGGGGAGTAAGGGAAGAAGGGAGGGAGGGAGGGAGATAGAGAGACAGAGAGAGAGAGAGAGAGAGAGAGAGAGAGAGAGAGAGAGAGAGAGAGAGAATCAGGAACTGCCAGACGGAAGTAGGTCAGAGAAAAAAAAGAGAAAAAAAGAAAACTAGTTCAAGGTAAAGATGACAGATCCAGAAATCAGATATGATGCGACCGATGGTGGTAACGGGGATGATGTGGATAATGAGATGGTGATGATGATGATGATGATGATGATGATGATGATGATGATGATGATGATGATGATGATGATGATGATGATGATGATGATGATGATGATGATGATGATTATTACAGTTACTATTAAAAGCAAAGACAAATAACAAACAAAAAAGTTAAATCAACAATTACAATATCTTTAGTTCTAAATACCTAATGAACAAACAAGGGCAATCCGGCTAATCAAAAATTTAAGAAGTAGAAATTTAAACAATAAGAGAAACTGATTAAAAGAAAAAATAAAATAAAATAAAATCAAAAAGGGTTTTCGTTTGCAGACGGGCTTTATTGCTTGGCCGGAGCTTGCGTGGGGACGGCTTATGGGGAACTGAATGTAGTAAAATTAAAGGTACGGCTCGTAATACCTCTCTTCTGTCGCTCTGTCTCTTTCTGTCTCTGTTCCTCTGTCTGCCTGTCTGTCTGTTTATCTACCTCTGTCTTTCTCTACCTATCTCTATCTCTATCTTCCTTTCCCTCTCTTTCTCCCAACTCTCCCATTACACACCTCTACCTCTCCTCCCTTTCCCTGTCCTTCTCCCTCTCCTACTACAAAAGTTCTCTCTCTGTCTCTCTCTGTCTCTCTCTGTCTCTGTCTCTGTCTCTGTCTGTCTGTCTCTCTCTCTCTCTCTCTCTCTCTCTCTCCTTTTTTGTCCCCTTTTGTCTCCTCTTAATCCTTTCGCGCATGCACACACAACCAACACACAGACCAGCATGAAAAGAAAGAATACCAATGGAAGGATGAAAGAGATTTAAAAAAGAGAGAGAGACAAAAGGGGGAATATACAGTAAAAAACTAAACAAAAACTGGTTTATGATATCCAGGCAATTAAGACAATAACAATAACTCTGCTCCCTCCCCCCAGCCCCAGCCCCACCCCGACCCAAAAAAGGCATCGATAATCAAGAAAAAAATAAAATAAAATAGCGATGCAAAGCTGAATAAAATTAATATCGCATCTTTTCAAGTGCAAGAAAGAAAGGAAGGTCTCTTATTTCCCAACCCTTTTCCTTTGCGATCTGTTGAAGTGAGCCTGATGACGGAATCGAGGCAGATAATGACACTTGATGTGAGGTCACACGCCACTGTTCGGAGATTCAGTTGTTGGACACAGTGTCGACCAGTGCGTCTTTAAAGTCTTAGGTCAGCTAAGTCAGCGTAAGTAATAGTGATGGCGGTCTTGGCTGTGGTGGTGGTGGCATGATGATGATTGTGGTGGTGATGACAATATCTAAAAGAAGTACAAGAAATAGCCTCATATCTAAAGGACGATTCGAATGACAGTTACGCAGCCGAGAACCAGACTGAAAATCATCCAAAATTACACAAAACCTCTTGAATCGGTCATCATATCCGTAGGAAACGAAATAGTGAAAACGCTGACAAGCATAATCAACAAAGGAAAGACTTAACTACGTATCAAAGGCGACCCCGTTTTCTCTGATGAGGTCTTTGCTAACGGGGTTTTACATTTACAAGGCAGGTTATTAGTTAGTGGGTTTCCTATTGAAGCCTCGGGATGGCAGAAAGACTGTCGCTTTGACAGTCAGTGAATAAAACAATAACTGAAAAGAATGATGAATAAAAACAAAACAACACGAATGGAATAAATAAATAATAGGAAAACATGAGACGTCCTGGCGTCAGGAAAACCGTCTGAGAAGGCGGAAATTAATGGAATAAGATGACAACACACATTGGAAGGACATCTGGGAAACGGAAGCGTAGAAAGTAGAAAACACAGAAGAAAGAACATCTAAGAAGAAATAAGAAGAAAGAACATCTGAAGAGGAAAAAGAAGCAAGTTTATCAAAGAGGGGAAGTAGAAAAAAAAAGAAAAAAAACTAAAATAATATGGAAAGCGAAGAAATGATAAACAAAACTACCCCGAACTACAGAGCAGAGAAAACGTAAGCACACAATAATAACGCAAGATATGAAGAAGGCATTATATAAGTAACAAAACAGAGAGATGGGGAAAATGGGGACTGCATTCCACTGAGCTGGAATGGAAGGTCGGCGTGCGTCCAGTGTGGGCGAGGAGGGTTCAGGAATCTGGAATTGGATCCGAGTCGTGCGCGGGTTGGGGTGTGGTGAGCGGAGGCCCATTGAGGAGCCATGTGGCCCGCAACCCTTTGAATGTCAAAGGCAAATACGATTGTGGAGAAAGAATAGTGCAAAAGGGGGATGGTTGATAGCGGTTAGAGAGGGAGGGACAAGAAGGAAGGGGTGAAGGATGTGGGTGAGGGGGAAAGGGGCTTTCAGAAAGGGCAGGAAGGATGCGCGGAGAAATGTCAAAGGAAGAGTGAGCTATGACTGATGAGCGTGGCCCTGGGGCGAAGGAGGAGGAGGAGGGAGGGGCGGGGAGTTATATGGAAAGGGAGGATATACGTATGGACACGTGTGAAAAGGAAAAGGAGAAAGTAAATATAAGAATACATGGCTCATGATAAAAAGGGCAAGGATATAGCATGAAAAAGAGAGAAACATTTACAAGAATTTGCATTCCTTGCAATTTTAATATAACAACCTTGTTCAAGTCGGGAAAAAATCATTGGTAGCTCGACAACACAAGAATCTCGGCCTCGAACTCATGCACAACCCGTTTATCACGACTAGAGCATTTCTCTTCGTTCGTATCTGTTCGTATGACTTACGAGAGGCGGGTTGACTCCACATGTAAATGATTTAGCGCCGGTTTATAACAACGAAGATATCCTGGGTTTATGAGCGATCTGCACTGGTGGATTTACGATCCATTAGCGCTATTACCATCCTCGGAGTGAATAATACATAAGGAAAATAACACGAGGAAATTCCGATTGGATGGCTGTCTTCGGAAGCGGTTGTCTGTAATTGGCAGTTAAGGCAATCGCGCGCGGGAGGGGGAGCGAAGGGAGGAAGGGATGGGAAAGCCTACAGGAATAAGGTTATTGAAAGAAATTGTGGGTAATGGTGTAGAAGGTGATAAAGCCTGTATCGACCCTGCCAGCCCAGCTTTCCTAACGGCACCGTATGGCGAGGGATAGCGCGCGATGAAAGAGGAATGAGAGGAAGGAACACAAGGGGGGGGGGGGTACGAAAGAGGTGGCAAAAGAAACACGCGTGCTAAAGATGTTGACCCTCCTGGGTTTGATTATTTGAGGTCCCTGTACGTGAGGTCTATTTTTAGATCGCGTCCTTTCTAAATCTTCCTCAGAACCACTTCGGCAAAAAGCTCAGAGTGTGTTAATAGCGCTCGCGTGCATATATTTGTGTATGTGCGTATGTCTGTATGTGGATACCTATAAATGTGTGTGTGTGTGTGTGTGTGTGTGTGTGTGTGTGTGTGTGTGTGTGTGTGTGTGTGTGTGTGTGTGTGTGTGTGTGTGTGTGTGTGTGTGTGTGTGTGTGTGTGTGTGTGCGCGCGCGCGCGTGTGTGTGTGTGCGCGTGCGTGCGTGTTTGTCTCTATCCTTGTGTAACCATATCATTACATCCGTCTGTCTTTGTAAATAAGCAAACGAGACATTTATCAGAGCCGACAAATATCAACAATGACACGGACCAACACGAACGGCCTGACGGACGAGAACGCGGAGAGCCTTGTGGGATGCAAAACAGGATTCTGGGTCATCAACATGCAGAATTTCAAAGGCGAGGTCACAGGCCGGGGGAGGGGTGGGCTGAGGGGGGGAGAGTAATATGGAAGAAGGCACACGAAGAATGGGAGAGCTGAAGGAGAAAGGCGAACCAGTTGCATAACGTTGAGGGAAAACTATTTTCATTTATTCCACCCCGTACTGTGGATTCTCTCTCTCTCTCTCTCTCTCTCTCTCTCTCTCTCTCTCTCTCTCTCTCTCTCTCTCTCTCTCTCTCTCTCTCACTCACTCACTCACTCACTCACTCACTCTCTCTTTAAGTGTGCGTGTATGTATAAATGCGTTGTGCGAATATCATCATGTATGTATCTGAATTATGTATGTATGTATACATGTATGTAAGTATGTATGTATATATGTGTGTGTTTATGTATGTATGTATGTATGTATGTATGTATGTATGTATATATATGTATGTATGTGTATGTGTGTGTGTGTGTGTGTGTGTGTGTGTGTGTGTGTGTGTGTGTGTGTGTGTGTGTGTGTGTGTGTGTGTGTGTGTGTGTAAGCGTGTATGTATGTATATGCATGTATTATTCGTGTGTATTTTCACACACAAAAACAATAACCAGCAGGCTTCCCTCCCTCCAAGCAGGTCCTCCGGAAGGCGTCTGCCAGCCTTTGTCGTAGCCTTCGGGGGCCGACATCATAATGTCCACAATTTACTTTATATTTCGTGATTTCCTCCGGAGCCTCGGCTTCCCAGGCTTCCCGTCCCGCGTGTTCCTCGCAGGAGCAGACATTTTCCTCGGTGAATTCCGAAACTTACAGAGATAAAATATACATATATGCATACGCCCACATTTGCATCTACATGGCGACTTGATGAACTGAAAACACGCCACTTGAAGGCCCGTCGGGCTCAGAAGACGCAGCCGAGGAGCAGCCGTCGGCGACCTTATTACGTCATCGCACGCATGTTTATCGTAGTGCATGGTGTCATGTGCATGTCTCAGGCAGGAAGGACAAAGTTGGCTTTTGATCGGTAGAAGAGAGGAAAAGCGCGCGGAAGAAGAGCGCGGAACGGTATGCGAGGGGAAAAGAGGGAAAAAGGGGGAGGCCGCCCATCTCTCAGGATGCCCAAGTGGTTATGATTAATTGTTCTACTGTCCAATAAATCTCTCCTGAACGACCTCTTTCTCCCTCGGCGACAGGGAGCTTTCAATCTACCTGCTCGAGGAGTTGGTCGCGGAACAACAACAATTAGACTCCCCCCTCCCCCTTCCCTTCCCCTTCCTCTTCCCCATCCCTTCCCCTTCCCCCTACACACATACCCTGACCAGCTCCCCTCCCCCACACCCCAACCACACCCAGGTCCGGCCTTCCCTTCCCTTCGCCACAGCTCCCTCCAAGCCAGGCAGGTAGTTGGCGTGATCGAAGGCCGCGTCTTCTTGTCTCCGTCGCGAGTGGCTGCGGCTGACACAAACGGCGCGCCGGGATGTCAATATATTCGGGAAGATTCGTGTGTTTCCTGAATGATATCATCTTGTGACATTCTCTTGGAAAGTTGGAGGTGAGAGAGGGACGAGAACGATATACAGGGATGGAAGGCAGGGAAGAGAGAGGGGAAGAGAGAAAATTAGACAGATAGATAGGCATGTGGATAACTAAATAGATGGGTAGGTAGATAGATAGACAGACA
>NC_051395.1:20764434-20769434 GCF_015228065.2 Penaeus monodon | reverse complement strand
AACGCCCAAGCAGAAACACACCCATCAAGACCCGCCCACGAATTCCCAGAAGTCCAGATTGTTGGTGGCGGACGAACCCATTCCGGTGCTGAAGAACCCTCTAGCCCCTCCCCACCCCATCTCCACCCTCCACCATGCCTATCCGTCTTTCTCCACCCACTTCATGCATAACAAAACCCCGGAAATAAAGCATTGTTCCGCTAACCAAAGAACCAGAAAAAATACACGTTAAATGCACTGCCTTCCAGTACAGATATGTTGCCACGTTAATTGGTGCGGTTCTTTGCACTAGGTCCTCGCAGAATATATCCTGCAAAAAAAAAGTCCCCAAAAAATGCAGTCTTAACAATGCCTATTGAAAAAGTCCCTAGAAAATGGATCTTGTAAAAGGCCCCTTGAGCATGGGTCCACAAAGAGCACTTGGCCGTGTAAGGGTCAACGCGCCTTCATCGCGTAAAGTTTCCTGGGACCCGCTCCTCGCAGAGACCCTTTGGTGTCCGCCATAGCAGGCATTTCTTACCGAGATGATGATCATTATCTATTATTACAATCTTTATTATAATCATCATTTCTATTATTATTATTATTACCATAATCATTATCAGCAACGTCATTATCATTATCACTGTTATTATCATTAACATAATTATTATTACTATTTTCATTATTACTATTATCATTATTATTATTATTATTATCATTATCTTATTAATATCATTATCGCTGTTGCTATTTTTGTTATCATCATTATCATTATCATTATAAATATCAATATTATTATCATCACAATCACCATCATCATCATCACCATAATTATTATCACTATCATTATCATTATTATCATCATTATTATTATCCTTATCACTGTTATTATCCTTATCATTATCATTATCATTATCCTTATCCTTATCATTATCATTATATGTATAGGGAAATCAGCCACACTTATACACAAACATACACATTCATATACGGACACACACACACACACACACACACACACACACACACACACACACACACACACACACACACACACACACACACACACACACACACACACACACACACACACACACAGATATATATATCGTGCATAATTTTCCCCGCCGCAACATCTCCCCGCCCCGTAAATTACGTAAATTCCCAACCTCCAAGGTGTATATATATACAGATATGTATATATGTATATATATATATATATATATATATATATATATATATATATATATATATATATATATATATATATATATATACACACATACTTTAAACACATACACACATATATGTACGTATATCCTTCACCTGAGCAGCTAATTAGTACCGCAGCGCTTTTGAGCTGGATGCGCTCCTCCTGCCTAGCAGAGGGTGCCTCTCCGGTATCACCGAGTATCGGGGGAAGCGTCTTGGCCGCAGTGCAACGCCGGCTCCTGTGCTCCTGCAGGAGTTTGAGGATGATATATCGAGTCTGATGGAAGGAACATCACGGGCCGGGTGGTCTAGGGAACCGGGAGAAGGAAGGGGAACCAGAGAGAGGGCAAGATAATTTGAGGCTCGAGAAATGAGGAAGACAGATATGTGCAGTTAGACGGGTGGGGCGAAGAAAGGGAAAAACAAAATGTCGGAAAAGGAAATAAAAGACAAGAAGGGGGAGAGACGCTGAGAGATCGCATAAAGAAAGCTTGAATATTGGAAAAAGGGTAAAGAAAAAGACACGAAACCGCAACAGGGATGAACGGATGGCAACTTATTACAATCCTGCCATAACCTACCAAAGCTAAAAACTCGTTGCCATTAGCCTCGCGCACGCCCCAAGATGTGCTATAAATACGTCGCCAAACCCTGCCTCATAATCTCCCCATGCGGTCCAGCTCTCCACGTGTCCTCGTGCGCTGCATATTCTTCCTCCGTGTATCATCACATTTCGGAGATCCACCTGTCGTATTCATCACACTCAGGCTGGGTTGCAGCCGACAGTCTCTGCTTAGCAAGTGGTCATTATGATCAAAGATGTAGGATTTCCTCTTGCATTCGAAGTGTGGCGTCTTTAAGGACCTCGGTTAGCGCTCCAAATCAGTGTGAACGGCGATGTTTGGTAATCGTTTTATGAACCTTTTCAAGTAAATTTCAACGTATTCTGCCAATCATCCAAGTGTGAACGTGAACAAGCAACAATTCTCTTTCTTCGTGTCTTCCTCTCTCATCTCTCTCTCTCTCTCTCTCTCTCTCTCTCTCTCTCTCTCTCTCTCTCTCTCTCTCTCTCTCTCTCTCTCTCTCTCTCTCCGCCTCCCCCCTTCTTTCTTTCTCTCTCTCTCATCTTGCCTTTCTTTCTCTTTCCATTCTTCCTCCCCAGCCTCGCGTTCAAAGAGACCAGAGCGTTTAAGCCCATGCATTCCTTGTCTAATATCAGCAATGTTTCTGCTCCTATCACCCTCCCCAGTCCCTCCCCCTCACCCCCTCTCTTCCCCACCACACATACACACCAAAGAATCTTCCTCCTTTTTTCCTGCCTTCCTACCACGTGCCATCCATCTTGTTTCCGCCAACTCTCCCTCTCTCTCTCTCTCTCTCTCTCCTTATCTTCAATTCTCATTTTCTGCTTCCATTAGCTCGGTTTCTGCTTCTATCAACCCATTCAATCTGAACCCCTTCCCCTCCCCCCTACCCCTACCCTATTTTTCGTACACAACAAGTTTTCCAAAGATCATTTTCATTCCTACTTGATCGCTGAGCCGTTTTTCAATGTTCAGACTGACTGACTCTCTCTCTCTCTCTCTCTCTCTCTCTCTCTCTCTCTCTCTCTCTCTCTCTCTCTCTCTCTCTCTCTCTCTCTCTCTCTCTCTCTCTGTGTGTGTGTGTGTGTGTGTGTGTGTGTGTGTGTGTGTGTGTGTGTGTGTGTGTGTGTGCGCAGCGTAGCGCGCGCGCTACACTGCATGCTGCAGTGTGTTTGGTCGTTCTCATCTTCCCAGTCCCGTGTTATTCTGGTCCCTCCCTCTTCCTTTCCTTCCTTCCCAAACCCCAAGGTATTCTCCGCGCAGTATCCAACCGCCTTTGTTTTTTCCTCCTTGCTCTCGTCTTCATTTTCCCCTCTCTCTTTCTACTTCCCTTCCCTCTTCATTTTTTTACTACAAATTTCTTTTCCTTCCTTTTCTCCGTCTCCTTCTTCTCCTTCAGTTTCCTTTCTTTTGTTTTGCTTCCGCTTCTCCTACTCTTTCTCTTTCCCTTTCTCTCTCTCTCTCTCTCTCTCTCTCTCTCTCTCTCTCTCTCTCTCTCTCTCTCTCTCTCTCTCTCTCTCCCTCGGATCTCTCTCGCCTTTTGATTTTCCCCTTCCCTTACCCTCCGCTTCTCCCCTCCCCTTTCCTATTGCCTGTCCTCCCCTTTTCCCCCTCGCCCCTTCCCTTATCCTCCCCGCCTCCCTTTCCTTCTCCCGGTCGCCTCCCTGCCCTTTCCCTCACATCCTCCCCTTTCCCCTCGCCGCCTCCCTTTCCCCTCGCCGCCTCCCTTTCCCCTCCCTCCTCCCTTTCCCCTCGCCTCCTCCCTTTCTTCCTCCCTCCCCTCGCCTCCTCCCTTTCCCCTCGCCCTCCTCCCTTTCTCCCTCGCCTCCTCCCTTTCCCCTCGCCTCCTCCCTTTCCCCTCGCCCTCCTCCCTTTCCCCTCGCCTCCTCCCTTTCCCCTCGCCTCCTCCCTTTCCCCTGCCTCCCCCTTCCTCCCTTTCCCCTTCCCTCCTCCCCCTTTTCCCCTCGCCTCCTCCCTTTCCCCTCGCCTCCTCCCTTTCCCCTCGCCTCCTCCCTTTCCCCTCGCCTCCTCCCTTTCCCCTCGCCTTCTCCCTTTCCCCTCGCCTCCTCCCTTTCCCCTCGCCTCCTCCCTTTCCCGCCTCCTCCCTCCCTCCCTTTCCCCTCGCCTCCTCCCTTTCCCCTCGCCTCCTCCCCTTTCCCCTCCTCTCCCCTTTCCCTCGCCTCCCCCCCTTTCCCCTTGCCTCCCCCCTTTCCCCTCGCCTCCTCCCTTTCCCCTCGCCCCTCTCCCCTTCCCCTCGCCCCTCTCCCCTTCCCTCGCCCTCTCCCCTTCCCCTCGCCTCCACCCCTTCCCCTCGCCCCTCCCCCCTTCCCCTCTGCCTGTGCCCGGCGAAACCCTCAGCTCCGGATATTAGCCGAGGCCGCCCATAATTAGGCTTCGGCTGAATCTGAGGCCGCGAGGCAAAAAAAAGTGATTTTTTGATGTTGGAGAACCCTCCGCCCGAAGCCCGCTGGCGGGCGGCGATATTCAGTTCTCTTTTATCAAGTAGTTCCTTTGAATGAAAAAAATAAGACAATTCGATAAGCATTCCTGTGAAAGAAATGGGATTCGCCTTTTTAACATGAAATTATGTTTTCGCTCCTAATGTTGTTTTTTCCGATCATACACGTCATATCTTAAAATACTAAGGGACTATTTAACATTAACGATGCTGGAAACTGATTGTTACAGACTTACAACGAAGTGACACTGCGCATTCTCTTGATTATGTCTGGAGTTAAAATAATCCTCATAATATGAAACTTGGGTTTGATTTGTTTACTACACATTAATGAATCAAACTATATTTTCAGAACAATGATTATCCCTCAATACTTCAAGAATGATTACTGTGTAACAATTGTTCTCATTTAGCAAATTATGCATTAACCGCGTTTACGGCACATTAAGCACCGCGAACACAATATCTGTTAACAATTTTGTAACACATGGAAAGAGAATCATTTAAGCGATATTTGCTGCAGTATTACTTCCCTCCCGAAACAAAATTCGCCATGGCAAGACTTTTGTTTTGAATAATGACTGTATTTCTCATTGTGTTTTCCTTTACATTGAGACAATTGCAAACCCTGCAACCACGAATGGCTGATTGGTAAAACAGCTGTAATGATATACAACAGCCAGTCCTTCTTCCAAACACACTATCCGAAAGTGACAATGAACTGACGCGATCAGATGCCGTAAATAAATAAAAAAGCTAATAAC
>NC_051395.1:20744434-20751934 GCF_015228065.2 Penaeus monodon | reverse complement strand
CCGTATATTCGTAATCGATTCTTTATTTACAAAAGTATTCATGCATACATGATTCAGACATTCTAATGGCGTATGGGCATACCAATGAAGACATCTCAAAACACAAATGACAAAGATTATTCGTGTAATTCTTAACTTATATCAGCAATCGATTATTTATCAACAAATTTCAAAACAGTGCTTGAGTAAAAACAAGTTATCAATTCTCATATATACCCTTTTCTACGTTCGTCTTAGTGAACACTTTATTTATAAACTTCAAAATCTTTTGAAATAAAATATAAATATATCGGTAATCATCATATCAACTACATATTTTAGAAAAAAATTAATATAAGCACGAAAAATCAGTAACCTTTTTAACTTCAAATCTCAAAAATTTCAGACAGAATATAAACATGCAACCTTGCGCCGCATCTGCCACACCCTAAATCCCAACCATTTCGCTGTTCGCTCCCTGACCACGATCCCCGTCCGCGAGAGGAGTAATCCCCCGAAGGAACTAAATCCCTCTCACTTCCCTCTACCCAGGCCTAAATCCCTAACATCCTTAAAAATCACTATTTTTCCATCAAAATGGCGTCAGCAGCACCAAGCACAGTCAGATAATTCATTTTACATTCCGAGGATGAAGACCGAAGACCTAACAGACAGAAGATAAGAAGAAGATACAAATAAGTTAAGATACAAATAAAAAACGAAGAGCGACTGGTTGATAAAACCGGTAGGAGAGAGAGATCCGATTGCCACTGCCTTCGAGACGATATTTGCAAACATTAGCTGGCAGTGTTGTGCAGCTGGCGGAAAGCTGTCAAGAAAGATTTAATTGAAGGGGTTTTGCAACCGTTTCTCCGTCAATTTGCTTTTCCATGGTTTTGCATTGTATTGTTATCTTTATCGCTATCATTATCATCATAATCATAAAAAAACAAAATAATGATAATGAAACACTCAAACATCACTACTACTACTAGTAGTTATAAAAACAGTAATGCTAATATCAAATATAACAACCATCCTTTTTAGAAATATAATCAGAACAACAACAAAGCATTAAAATAGCAATCGAAAAAAAACACCATTGCCACATCATTAACAAAATGATAATAACTTATTCAACCACTCAAACTATTTGGCATCGAATCGCGTAAGGCAGTTATCACCACCATTAGCTTTATCCCGAAGCCAGCAAGGGAATCAGTCCGAAAAAGGAAGAGAGAAAGAGAGAGAGAGAGAGAGAGAGAGAGAGAGAGAGAGAGAGAGAGAGAGAGAGAGAGAGAGAGAGAGAGAGAGAGAGAGAGAGAGAGAGAGAGAGAGAGAGAAAGGAATGATCAGTGGCTAATGGACAAAACAAATAAATGTGAATAATGAAATAAGGAGGAGGAGATGAACTAAACTAGAGAAGGATCAGAAAATGGTGGGAAAAAGTGTCCGTGAAAACACGACGCCAGCTCACGAATCAATCTCATTAAATACCCGCGAGTTCTCGGGCCGAGATCGAATCCGTTCTCCCGGGCGTTAAAACTTGCAGATTCACGAGCAGATTTTATAAGGAGATTACACACTCCAGAGCCCGTTGTCTGCCCGCTCCCCCCCCTCTCCGTCCAGTCTCCCTCCCCCCCTCCTTCTCTCTCTCTCTCGTCCCCATGCTCCCTCTCCCCCCTCTCTATCTCCCGACCCCCATGCTCCCTCTCTCACTCTTACTCTCCCCTCCCCCTGCCCCCTCTACCCCCTCCACCCTTCCACGTCTTCTCTCCATTTCTTCTCCCCTCTTCATACTACCCTCCCCCTTCCCTATCTCCCCTGCACTTGCTATCTCCCCCTCCCCTCTCCCCCACCATCCTCTACTCCCAGCTTATTTCTCATGGATCACAGTATCTATGAAGGGGGAAGAGAAGAAGAAGGGGAAAATAGGACAGATAGGAGGAAGAAAAAGAGTAGGAAAAGGACAAAAAAAAAGAGTGAGAGAGGGAGAAAAGGTGGAGACAGTGTGTGTGTACTTAAGAGAGAGAGAGAGAGAGAGAGAGAGAGAGAGAGAGAGAGAGAGAGAGAGAGAGAGAGAGAGAGAGAGAGAGAGAAAGAGAGAAAGAGAGAAAGAGAGAAAGAGAGAGAGAGAAGAGAGAGAGAGAGAGAGAGAGAGAGAGAGAGAGAGAAGAGAGAGAGAGGAGAGAGAGAGAGAGAGAGAGAGAGAGAGAGAGAGAGAGAGAGAGAGAGAGAGAGAGCGAGCACGGAAGACGAAAAGAATCAAATGTGCGTCGGCGTATGAGTGAAGGACAAAGGGGGGGGGGGGGCGTGAGAGGCGAGCGTGGGCGGCGCGGAAGTGTGGCGGATTGGAGGGGGGGGGGGGCGACAAGCACATGGTAGCGGGGAGGGGGGGAGTGGAGAACCGGGGGTCCGTCGCCGTTATCTAAGGTCACTCGACGGCCGCCATGATTTATGACGGAAATATTTCAGTTCTCTTGAATTTTTCTCTCCCAAATGAGTCGCGCGCATTGGACATTTCTCCTCTTCGTTTTCTATCACCCGCGTGTTGCAAATTCCGGGATTCGAGCGACAGTCATGAGTCGGTTGCTGTTACGTGCAATTGCCACTCATAATACGGGGATATATCAGGCGGCGTCCAAACACTGCAGCCGGCCGATACGGAGATTCGATTTCCTACGGCAAAAACCTGTTTCGTATTCCTTTTATTTGTCTCTCTTCTCGTTTTGTCGCAGCGAAAGAACGCGCATTCGAATTCAATAACGCTTATCACAGCTCCCCCTCTCCGCCCTTCCAGTCCCTTTTATTCCTCCTTTTATCAGTCTCTCTCTCTTTCTCTCTCCTCCGTCCCTTCTTTCCGTCTGCATCGGGCTCCGACTTCGGACTCATTTATCCTTCCCGGATAATCTTGGGCAAATACCCGGACCCTCGTTTGGATAACAGGTCGTTTAATTGAATTTTCAGGGAGGAAGTGGAAAAATCCCGCTCACCTGAATATCGAAGAGCTCGTGTCTGAGGTAATGACACGGAAGGCGGCGCGGAAGGGCCCTTCGCCGCTCCCAAAGGGCAGGCGGTCACGAAAGAACGCAGCGAGCCGAACTAGCAATAGTAACAATTGTAACAACAATAAAAAAACTACAGTAATAATAATAACAATAACAATGAAAACAATAACAGTAATAATAATAATGATAATCATCATCATCATCATCATCATCATTATCATCATCACATCATCATATCATTATCATCACGCATCAACATAATAATAATAATGATAATAATAATAATAATAATAATAATAATAATAATAATAATAATAATAATAATAACAATAATAATATCAACAGTAATAACAATGATAATTATGAAAATACATCAACAATAATAATAACAACCGCAAAATACTGCCGAATCGTTTTTTTCCAGGAAATCCTAGCCCCCCCCCCCCCCCGAAAAAAAAATCCGCCTCACATCTCGCACTTTCATCATCCGGGCTCGACGGGACAAGTATGGCAGCCTAATATTTCGCAAGGACGTTGACTCTGACTCCCGGCTGCCTGCGTCACGGCGGGCGATCTTTTCCCTTCTGGCAGTCGGAACTCGAAACTGCAACGAAGAAACTGACGCGTTATGATGCTGCTCATGACGGAGAGCGTACTAGTGTTGCAAATACTGCATTGCACGTCACTTCTGAGATTGCTGACACGTGTGGCTTGAGTCACTTTCAGGCACTGTGGATAAGGGGATGACACTGCCAGCACTGGTTAGTGCCATCGAAGTTACGACGCTCTTGTGGGTATTGATGCTACTTGGAGGCGGATGTAAGTACGATAACGCAATAGTTATAGCTATGTCTCATGACTCGTATTACCGGTAATGCAGTGATACCGAACCATATACATGACCAAAGCATTTATTCTACCGTGCTTTACTGCGCTTTTATTGCCACCGCGATCGTCTCCATCAGTAGCGTATATTCATAAAAACTCCCACATGACTCTGATACCAACATCATACTGAGCAAAAGATCCGCAGATGTCCGAAGAAGGTAGAGAGTCTCCGGAGAGAAGCATCTCTAAGCCCCAAGAACCCCACCCGCTGCTGAGACAAGTTACGCGAGCCGAAGTGTCTGTCTCGCTGATTAGTCGGGGTAATGGAGCGCGAGGGGCGGCCCGCGGCAATTAGTGACCGGCTAGCTTATGCATTCCAAGGTGGCTGGACAGAGTAGTGCCACGTGATCATCAAGCGGACCCTGCGAAAAAGTAAGTCGATCTAGGGAAAGGAAAGGAAATGAATCTTGCATGGGAGTGACAGCCAAGAGGCGCCATGCCCGGGGATGGGAAAAGCAGGGAACGACTTGGCAGGATGAGATGATATTTATAAAAAGAAGCGGACGTTTTGCTCGGCTGAAGACTTAGTGAGTGGAAGGAATCTGAGAGGTAGGAAGGAGAGGAGAGGGGAGGAGAGGAGGAAGAGGAAGAGGAAGAGGAGGAGGAGGAGGGGGAGGAGGAGGAAAAAGAGAAGAGGGAAGAGAGGGAGGAGTGGGAGAACAACAAAAAAGAGGATGGAGATGAAGATAAAGATGATGATGATGATGATGACGATGACGATGACGATGACGATGACGATGACGATGACGATGATGATGATGATGATGATGATGATGATGATGATGATGATGATGATGATGATGATGATGATGATGATGATGATGATGACGATGACGATGATGATGATGATGACGACGATGATGATGACGATGATGATCCAGGAAAGAGGATCTAGGATGAATCTGGGAAAGAGGTTAAGAAGAAGGAACTAGAAGTGCACAACCACCACAGATTCGGACTTTCTTTCCGACTGCGGCTCTATTTGTCACGTCGACAGCCGAGTCTCGTATGCACAATTTGACACACGAACCTAGACAGTTTCACCCAAAGTCTAAAGCCTCTCCCAGTTTACGGAATCCAATTTCCCCTTGGGAAGAGGTGGGCTATTGACTGACGACAATCTGATTGGATCAAATCAAAATGACAACCAAACAGATAGGAGGGAAAAGAGAGGTTGCCACGCGATGAATTATTCCCAACCCTCGATCGCGATTCTTTCCTTATTCGCTTTCATTCGCGGCGAGGGAGAGGGAGAAAGAGAGGGAGAGGGAGAGAGAGGGAGAGGGGGGAAGTCTCTAATGAGGAGGAAGAATCAGTGACGCCACGCCTTCTGATATCAATAATGCAAAGCTGGTGGCCTGAGGTGCCACACATGAATTTTTTTTCTCTCTCCTTCATCTCCATATTTTTCTTCTACCTCTTCTGTGTTTACGTTGTACCTTCCCCAGCTGTTTCAGTTCTCAAGAAACGAATTTCAGCAAAACCATGGTTGGCATAGGAAAGGCCAAGGCTATCGCAGACGAAACATGAGCCACAACAGCTGATATAAGAGCAGCCTATTCCGAGATGCCATGACCATCCCCCATTACAGGAACACAGAGAAACGTCATCAGGAGAGAAGTTTGCTGCCTAGAGGCCGGAAAGGGGGAAAGGGTGAGAGAGTGAGGACAGAGAGAGAATGAAAGAGAGAGAATAAGAGAGAGAATAAGAGAGAGAGAGAAGAGAGAGAGAGAGAGAGAGAGAGAGAGAGAGAGAGAGAGAGAGAGAGAGAGAGAGAGAGAGAGAGAGAGACGAACATAGATAGATAGATAGATACACAAGCAGACATACAGACAGACAAAGAAAGAGACAAAGAAAAAAAGAAAAGAAATAAAGAGAAAGATACCTCCATCCAACAATTTCTGCGGCCACACCAGGTCATCTCAGCGGAATCTTTGCTCGTCGACGGAGTAAATTCAGCATTCGTTTACGCAAAGTGCATTCTCGCGAAGAGCCCTCCGGGAATGCGAATGCGAAAAATTCCCTATATTGCACATTCAAATGACTATATTGCAAGAGGAATGCAGCGCTGAAATCTAGGGGATGTTATCTTACCACGTCGTCCTTTCGTCTCGTTCGTTTGCACACGCTGAGCGAGGGTGGGGGTGGGGGGGTGCCCTCTCCCCCTGGCGATTACATCCTTTATCAGCGATTCTTCGAGCTTTTTTTTCATGTCTGTCTGTCTGTCTGTCTGTTTCCCTCTGTCTCCCCCCCCCCCTCTCTCTGTCTCTGTCTCTCTCTCTCTTTCTCTTTCTCTTTCTCTTTCCTTTTCTCTTTCTCTTTCCTTTTCTCTTTCTCTTTCTCCCTCTCTCCTTTCTCCCTCTCTCTCTCTTTCTCCCTTCTCTCCCTCTTTCTTCCTCTCTCTCTCCCTCTCTCCCTCTTCCCCTCCCCCTCCCTCTCCCTCTCTCCCTACCCCTCCCTCTCCCCTCTCCCCTCCCCTCCCCCTCCCTCTCTCTCTCTCTCCCTCTCCCAAGCCGAAAATACCAACTCAAACGGGCTGCGTTAGGTGGAGAGACGGAAACACAGACATACGGGAGGAAAATATTCAGGTAGATTGTAAAAGGAGATTTATGACAAATATTACAGTCCGAACAGAGGAACGGCAGCTCGTATATCGCACACTTTCCAGCTCTGCGCAAGGAACTAAGCACTGAACATGAACGAATGAAGATGAACGGGAAATTAACGTTTCGTGCGACGCGCTACAATTTCACACACAAAAAAGGCACATTAGAACTTTCTCGCAGAAAATGAATGTTTTATTCTGTCACTTATAAAAATTGACAGACGGAGTGACAGACAGACAGAGCTAGCGAGAGCGAGAGGCCTGCATGTGCGGTGTACATTGATGGTCCGGGGTCATCCTCCGGCAGTGGCAGAGGATTGAGGAGATCAACTTGGCGTCCCCGAGGTTTACGTCTAAGATCCCCGCCTTTCTGCCTTCCCGCCGGTGTACTTACCCGCCTGTCTGTCTCCTTTGCCTGCCCTGCCTGTGTTTTATGCTGTATACTTCTTGCTTCCTCGCTTGCTTGCTTGTCTGCCGGTCCTCCTGCCTTGGCTACTTGCCATCACTGCATTTATGAGGTCCTGGAAACTTCTCATTCGAACGCCATTATATCTGTGATCTATACATCGCATTTATGCACGAGCTATACAAACCAGCCACTAATAGAATAATAAAAAGAATAACGAATATATTAATGAACCATAATTCTTCCCGCAACCAACTCTCCTTAATCACTCTCGTCCCCGCAGAGTCGTCGTTTCTCTCTCCTTTCTGGAATCTCTATTGTTCTCCTTCACACAACTTTCTGCCTTGAATTTTCCCTCTCCGTCTCTCTCACAGTCAAATGGTATCAGTGCGTCTTCGCGAGACACCAGCAATTGAATGACTCTTCGAATCTTCCGAAAATCGCATTCGGGGTCGACTGAATTGCGTATTAGCATCATCTTATTTTATTCTTCTCTTACTTCTCATTTACCAGGCCTCGCTTCGCCGCCCTTCTCGCCCTATCACTCACTCTGGCCAACCGTTCTTCACGGCTAATCGCGTCTGGTTCCCTTCAAATGGCTTTGCTTGCTGTTC
>NC_051395.1:20734434-20739434 GCF_015228065.2 Penaeus monodon | reverse complement strand
TGGCTGCCAGGGAGCAGCCTGGGACGAACGTGATGGAGAAGGAAGACGAGAAGAAGTAAATGAGAGCCATAATTCGAATCCGCTGCTAAATAACATGTGATGACTGCTCATAAATGTGTCTTGACTTGAGCACAGTTTTTTATTTTATTATTATTATTACTATTATTATTATTATTATTACTATTATTATTATCATTTTAGGAATAGCTTTATATTTAAGGTGTCTTTTACATATGTTTCATATTTTTCTCAAGGTTGAAGGAACCTGACACCGCCGACCTTTTCATGGAAGGAAATCAGGAAATCGCTGGATGTTCTAATCAGTTTCGTTTATGAACGTGTTTTAATAATGATAAATATTTTGACGTTGGTATATGCAGAAAATTATAAGAGCCATTAAAATCCCAGTAATCTAAGAATCGTAAATATTCACACACGGAGCTCCGCCAGAAAGAGCAAACCTTTCGCAAAGTCCCGTGGCCAGCGCCGGAGGCCAGCTGAGCCTGCTCGTTTTTGGTCGCGAACAGGGATAGCGCGGATTCCTACGCAGAGCGCAAAATGAATTTCTTTTATAACTCACGTGGCTATCGATTTATCTGCATGTTGCTAGATGTCACATTTACACACTGTGCGTATGTATGTATGTATGCATATACATACATGCATATATATATGTACACACGTACGCACGCACGCACACGCGCACACGCGCGCACACACACACACACACACACACACACACACACACACACACACACACACACACACACACACACACACACACACACACACACACATATATACATATATGATAAAAACAAAGAACATTTCCTCACACTCGTACCATCGCCTCGTAACCTCAGCAAATGCACCGACACGGAGGAAAGAGGAGATGCAAATCGTAATGAAGCTGCCAGACAGAGCAGTCTGACATATGTCTATCTGCCGAAGGTCAGAGGAAGTCGGGGAAGCTCGCTTGTATAACGAACCGGTAAGTGCAATGTGACACTGCGTAACCCAGAGTCTTAAGGCGCGCGCGCGTGTGTGTATGTGTGATATATATATATATATATATATATATATATATATATATATATATATATATATATATATGTGTGTGTGTGTGTGTGTGTGTGTGTGTGTGTGTGTGTGTGTGTGTGTGTGTGTGTGTGTGTGTGTGTGTGTGTGTGTGTGTGTGTATCTTCTTCTTTTAACGGTAGGTTCATGTCTGAGCCGCCGTGGTCACAGCATGATACTTAGTTTTTTCATGTTGTGATGCTCTTGGAGTGAGTACGTGGTAGGGTCCCCAGTTCCTTTCCACGGAGAGTGCCGGTGTTACCTTTTTAGGTAATCATTCTCTCTATTTATCCGGGCTTGGGTCCAGCACTGACTTGGGCTGGCTTGGCCACCCAGTGGCTAGGTAGGCAATCGAGGTGAAGTTCCCCGCCAAAGGAACCAACGCATCGGCCGGCGACTCGAACCCTCGAACTCAGATTGCCGTCGTGACAGTCTCGAGTCCGATACTCTAACGTGTGTGTGTATATGTATATCTATATGTATATGTATATATATAAATATAAATATAAATATATATATACATATACATTATATATATATATATATATATATATATATATATATATATATATATATATATATATATATATATATATATATACATATATATATATAGATAGATAGATAGATAGATAGATAGATAAATAGATATACATTATATATATACAGAGAGAGAAAGAGAGAGAGAGAGAGAGAGAGAGAGAGAGAGAGAGAGAGAGAGAGAGAGAGAGAGAGAGAGAGAGAGAGAGAGAGAGAGAGAGAGAGAGAGAGAGAGAGAGAGAGAGAGAGAGAGAGAGAGAGAGAGAGAAGAGTTGAAGTATATTGATTTATATTTTTCACTGCCATTACATTATCTATCAAACCAAAAGGCTACTACATCGGACTTCCTGATTACCATGGTGTTTTTGCAACCCTAACTGACGTATTTGATGTCAGTGTCTAAACTGACGCATCCCAAGCCTCCTTATTACAATCCTTATATTAATGATAATTTCGGTGATGATCGGGATGAAAACAATGATAATGACACTGATACCAATGATGCTAATCCCAGGTAATGGCGATGATGATGGTAACAATTATGGAAATTATTACAGTAACAATAATCACACCAATAAAACATCAACAATAAGAATAATTATTAACAATAGCAATAATCATCATGCTGCTGATAAAAAATAAATCCAGTAATTGCGACGTTAATACGAATAACATAAACGATAATACCATCAACAAAGTGGAAATACAATTCTCGAAACAGTAACAAAACAGAATCAAAAAGCAATTGGAAATATCATCAGCGGAACTTTTTTTCACACACCGAGATTGAGGTCCCCTGCGTGAGCGATTTATACAACGAGAGGACCTTAAACGCCAGAGAACATTTCTTGATTCTCACCATCGCTGGCCTCGAATGACTGTCGTTCTAGCTGAGAAGTTTGTGTAGCTTCGATGTTCACTCTGACTCAACTTATACGAAGTTGATACTCATTGTGTATCTTAGCCTCGTTGCGATGCAGGGAGAGAGGGCATTTAAGAAGCTCGTATTTGGCGTGCCTCATTTAAAAGCTATACATACGTTGACATATATATCGTTTATATGAGAAAGGTATATACTGAATCAAACCGCCCCTTCCAGTGCCTTAAAATGCCTTATTTCATTGGTTTACACAAATTATTACTGGCTTCGCCGTAGCCTTGGCCCATAAAAACAACATCAATTCGTTGTTTCTTTAATGCTCCCTACTTCGCCAGCCTAAATATGGTACCAACTCGTTTTATTTTTATCTTTTTTAATCCTTGGTATCATGCTGAAGAAGATTTGATAAGAAACCCGACACACCTAAACCAACACAATCCAATAGCAGAGTTAAAGGGAAAAGGTTGTGTTTGAGGTAGACCCAAATTTGAAATGTAAAATAGTCGTCTCTCTTTCTGTTATCGAAATCCAATGTCATAGTCAAGTGATGTAATCCAATGTTACGGTTCAGCACTGTCCATCATGGAGGATTACTATGCACATAGTACATGCTTATTCGGAGATAAGGATTAAAGAATAGGTAATAGGACTAATAAAACCGATCGAGAATTTGAAATGTCTAGATTCCAATTCATTTGGAAAAGGAAAGCGACCTTTGGAAACTCACAACAGTTATCTGCACAATAATGTTTTCCAGTGTCATACTAGATCAGGCATTCCGGAGCGAATTATTCAATGGCACCGGAGGATATTGGGGCACAAGACGCATTCCTTGCGATTCCGTTACACCGACGCTGGTATTGTTTTACAGCCTAATATTGTTGCTTTCTCCCTTTGCTCCCTCCATTTTCTCCGTTCTTTTTCTTCTCCTTTTATTCTTCTATCCGTCTCTCCTCTGTTATTTCCCCTCTTCGTTCTCCATTCTTTAGTTCCACTTTTCTTCCCTTCTCTATCCAAAATATTTCCACTCTTTGTCCTCAGTTGTTCCATTGTTCCCCTTCCCCTCCTATTCATTTTCTTTTCCCGCCTCCTCCTCCTCTTCATTCCTCTTCTTCTCCCACCACTCGTCGTCCTCATGCTATTACCTCTTTCTTCAGGGCTTTCCTATCTCCTCATGATCATCAACAGTCTAATATGACGGAATCCTCATTAGTGTCCACCCACGCTAAAATCAGCGGTCGCTCGTCATCTCCGCTAGAAGGGGGGAAGGGAAGAGGGGAAGAGGGAGCGGGAATGCAGATGGGGGGGAAGGGACGAGGGGAACAGGGGATAATGGGGGGGGATAGAAAAGGGTGAAATGGGCGAACTAATGGCAGGAACTCCCAGAGCCCCGACCCCTCTTCTTGCACATACACATGCACATAGTCATATAGTCGCACCTTCAACTCGGAGATTAAGGGGGCAAATACGGGCTTTGTGAGTGAAAGGCTTCCAGCCCTATGGAATCTTTGTCAAAATTCCTGATATTAATCTTGTGCGTGTTAGTCTAATTCCCTCTACCAGGGAAAAGGAAAATGTTAGAGGGTTTCCAAAAATACATAACTGCAAGGAGGAAGAGGATAAAACGAAGAAAACAAGAAAACGAATGGCGAATAAGCCAGAAGAGATAGAAGTGGATCTTCCATTCTTTCATCTTCTCTCCCCATTGTGGGAGCAGCTTTCAATCCCGATTCTTTCTCCTGGCCGGACTCTCGGCCTCGAATTCCAGTCATTCCTTCGCATCATCCTCTTAAGCATCTCCTAATCACTGACGTCTTCCTTTATTAATTTTTATAACCCATATACTTGATCCTTCACGCCACTCCCTTCCACCTCTCAGACTAGACCCATCTAAGGGTTATAAACGTCAGTATTGTTAAAGAAATAAACTCAGTTGTTAATTGGATATGAATGACTCAATATGGAGAGATTTCTATTTACTACCGTTTGTTAAGGAAATATTTAGTAATTAATCTAATACTTGAAACAACAGAAAATACCATTTTTCACATAGATACACGACCCAGATGATACAAGAGAGACCTTTACCAAGTTACGATACTGCTGAAGCAATATACGTGCTCCTTAAAAGAAACTATTGATCTGTGCGGTGTGCCAGGCCCTCCGACGAGAGGAACGTCCGAGATGGGGCCACAGCCGACTACGTTTCACCCGAGACTCTGCTTAATGCTTTGCCTCTCTCTGTAACGAACTCCCCGAGGTCTGCGTGGCACTGGCGGCGGAGTCTACCTCAGAGGATGCTCTCGGTTATTGTGTTCATCGAAAGTCAGGGAAAGCTGTTAGAATCCGTGAAGCCTTTCGGGTGTACGTGTAACGCTCGCCTTCGTGGACGTGTTAACGAATCCGAGGCCGTTGAAGACATCGCGTGTCAGATCGTGCTAGAGAAGACATGAAAAGAATTCTACTGAAATCAGTCTAGATCAAATCAGTTTAGTGAACAAAG
>NC_051395.1:20714434-20721934 GCF_015228065.2 Penaeus monodon | reverse complement strand
TCTACTTTTAAAAATCTATAGTTTTTAGTTTTAGGAGTGTTTTGTTTGTTTTACCCTGGACAATTTTCCTCCGTCTTGTATATACAGGAATTACAAGACGGAGACGAAAAAGAACAAAATAAAAGGGAGGTAAATCCTAGGCAAGTCAAGTAAGCCAAGAATTGCTAGAAAGGGAGAAGAAACGCAGAACACAAGGTATCCGTTAATGAAAACAGACAAACGACACTCGAACAAGACATACACTACATAGAAAACCCACACCACCACCACAAACAACTAACCCACACCGCCACCAGCGACACCACCAAAGACCACACAAGCCAGTCTCCAAACACTCCCCACCTCAGCGCCTCGACAGGACGGTCCTCGCGGCGTCAAGCGAGGGCGAGGCAAAAGCGGCCATGTCAGTGTCTCGCTTCGGCCAAGTTCCCGCGAAACCCTACGGCTGACTATCCCAACCTCGCGGCTTGAGGAGTCCCTTTGACGGATTTACTCTAATCACGTCAGTCCAGCTTTGACTTTAGGACTTAACTATCCCAATTTAACCTATTCCAACTTATCACTGGACATCCCCGACGGCTATGTGTTCCAAACAAGCGGAAGTTGCTCAAACAGGGCACGTCCAGAGGAATGCGGCTGTATCGTTCCACGTCGCTGTTCAACAATGGCTGATGTATCTGGAATTTAATGTTGGATTAACCGTCATTTTATATTTCCAACTAACATTTGCAACAAATGAATACCATTTGTCACACACAAAAATAAAACAGGGGATCGATACAAAACATGAACGAAAATGTCAAAGTCGGATGAAAATTGTGTAAAAACGACACGTCTAGTAACAATTAGGCAAACAACACAGGCCATTTACCCCCATAATCAGAAACAACTCTGGTGTATGTAACAAGCCCAAGATGCCACGGAGGAGAAGGGAGACATTAGCGTTAACGAAATCATTAACTCAGTCCACAAAACCGTTAACGAGGCTGGCCGCAGGACCACACGTCTCGACTGTCCGCACCAGAAGGAGGAATAAAGGTTTTCGCCAAACTTTCGTGTCCGCCTTTCTTTCTCTCCATTCTCTTTCCTCTCTCTCTCTCTCTCTCCTATCTTCATCTGATTGCCGCTCTTGTTTTCTAATTATCTACCCCCCCCCCCTTCTTCTATGTCTGACTGCAGCCGTTGCTCTCTGATTCTCTTTCTTTCTCTCACCTGGTATTTCATTGCTCTTTCTCCATAATTCTCCGTCTCGTTCACCCTATCTATGCCTTGTTACCCTTTATTTTTATTTTCTTTCTTTCACATTTCCAATCATTCCACTTCTTTTTCTTTGATTTTGCTTACATTCTTCATCTTTAGTATGTTTCCTCGTGTATATTTCTTGTTCTTTCTCTCCCTTTCTTTTTTGTCTATCCCTGCCGACTTTCTTTTTATTGTGTGTTTCCTTTCCTTCTCCCGCCTCGGCTTGTCTTCGTCTCTTTATGTTTCTCTTTCATCTCCCAAACCGGAAATAAATACCTTACACAATCTTGGAAAAGATGAAAAAGAGATGAAACAAAACGCACAAAGGTTCTCCTGTGCAACCTGAACGTAAATAATAAACGCCGCGCTTGCCATGCCGCCGAGCTTCTAATTACAACTTTCCGCCAAAACTCATATAATGGCTAAAACGTTTCTTCAACTATCGATAAACGTTTCACACTTTTTTCTCTGCTAGACGAACGTGCTCGTTTTATGGATACTGTTAGAATGACTGGGACATATAAATCAGAGAAATATACATATAAATCAATAAGTCTGTTTAGGACTTCTGTATCTGTTTCACATATAGGCTGGATTGTAACCGGGCCTATAAACAGGTTCCTAAACAAAGACAGACAGACATACAGACAGACAGACAGACACACACACACACACACACACACACACACACACACACACACACACACACACACACACACACACACACACACACACACACACACACACAGCCAGGAAAACACGAACCATTCCCTTCCTTATTACCGTATCAGTCAATTACATCGCAAGGATATCACTAGGGAATCAGAAACTTCAAAAAAGCTCGTGAAACTTCCGAACGCTCAAGCTTATCGGCGAATCGGAATGTATGAACTCCATTTCCTAACCTCCAACGCTTATCACCGAATTAAATGCATGGTTCGATTCCCAGCCAGACATTCAAAAGCTCACTCCCTCGAGATGCGCTTGAATAGCACTGGACAAAGATGCCCCCCCCCTTACCCCGACGCCCACCCGAGCCCATCCCCCGCCCCCGCCCTCGTGTCCACCCGCCGCCCACGGGGTCCTCTTCAATTTCTCTTATTGAATGAATCCCGAGGCATGATTGATCCTGGGAAGTTTTACGGCTAACTTCTGAAGTTACTTCGATATGAAGATTAATTGTATCCAGGGGAGAAGCGTTGTGGCTACTGAAGTGTGGTGACTTAGCGGAGTTGAACCGGGAAGTAGGAGACTTCATAACAGAAGGCTATGATTTGTTCAGTGATGATTATGTGGTCCTCGGTAAATAGATGAATATTTAAGCAAGGAGTCCAAAGTCCTATAAGTTACCCTGTAAACAAGCAATAATTGGGATTCCAGTCACTCCCGCAGCCCGAGAGGCTGTGAAAACCACATCAGAACTCTGAGTCAATAAGCACATAAAAACGGACAAACAATACAACATAGTGCAACACCTCAACACATGTGTGCACAGACACGTACCCATTTACAGATATGCTCACACAAACGTACACATTCACAAGCAGTTTATCATAAGATAATATCTTCGAGTTAATCTTTCCAAGCCTTTGAAACCAAGCGTTAAACACATATAGACGCATGTCTCCTGCAAGAGGTTAAATAATGATTCTTTGATTTTCTGTAAATCTAATAAGATAAAATCTCGCCAACAGAAATTTCTAGAACGGGCAGCGATTAAAGAAACCGAACTGGAGAACCGGTCAATAGATGACTCTTGCAAAGCATCTTTATCGACCAACATTTCAATCTACTGTCCCAAACCAGGTCGCAGAGTCTAAATTGGTTGATAGAGACACAAGCGAGGTGATTTGACCTTATCTCTTTTTCCTCGTCCTCGTCCACATCGTCCTCCCCCTCCTCCTCCTCTTCCTCCTCCTCCCCTACCCCCCTCCTCCTCCTCCTCCTTTTCCTCCTCTTCCTCCTCCTCTTCCTCCTCCTCTCCTCCCCCTTACTTCTCCTCCCCATCCTCCCTCCGTTTAACAGAGTTAAATAGTCAGTCTGTTTTTCCATCGTCATAAAACCAGGTTGTGTATTAACGCAGCGAGATGACGGACGGTGTTTTGGGTCTGGGCCATCACAATAAGCCTAAATCAGTCACCGATCGCCGATAAAACTTTCCAGGCCAGGGACTTCGCTGAAGGCCCCGCGGTTTAGTTTTCGAAGTTTTTTTTCTATCTCTTTTCTTTCTCTTTTTTCGAACAGCAGACGGTTAGCTTTTAACGATTCTTCCATTGCTCGTTGACCCATCTCATTCAAGGGGAACTTCAGGGAAAGAAAGACAATGGCGGACTTGTATATTCTTTAGACCGTAATTCTATTTTTATCCTTCATCGAAGGGCTATTTGCAAATTGATCTATTAAAAGTTACTTGCTATCGAAAAAAATCACGCAAAAATACACAACAAAGCTCATCCTACCAACAGTAAAAATCCGTGTTCTTCTTCTTTTTCTCTTTCTAGTTCTTTTTCTTCTCCTTTTCTTCTTCGTTTTCTTCTTCTTCATATGCCAAATCTCTTTCCTTAGCAAGTAATCCCACTTGGAGGCCGACTTTTCTCCATACCCTACTTTAAAATTCCATCCCCAAAGTGCTTTTCGCTCACAAAAGCTTTTCTTTCTTCATCACAAAAGTTCAGCTTCAATGCACCCAATTTCTTCGCGCAACATGAACAATCATAATAAAAAAATGCCCCTCGTACCAATCCCCTCCCGTAACGAAATATCTACCGTGTATAATCCCACGCGAACCGCCATAACATGAATCCTTGCAAGAGCATCGAACTCAACAATGGATCCGATGCGACGTTATATCCCGCATATATAACCGTATCGATGAGACAGAAGTAAACAGACAGAGAAATACTTTTAAAAAGGTGAGAAAAAAGTTTTTCTATCAATAACTTTCATCTACCATCCGTGCGAGAGGACAAGGGCTATATTTACTTCTGGCTTTTGCTATTACGAACGAGCGACTGGGGAGTGGGGAGGGAGGGGAAGGGGTGCGGGCGAAGGGGAGGGAGAGAGGGTGAGAAAAAAGGGGCGAGGAGGATCACAGGGTTTTCTTTTTAACATCTTTGTGATGTGATGATAATTCACCCCTCTGTCACTTTTTTTTCTTTTTTCTTTCCTTCTTTCTCGCTTTCTTTTTTCCCTTTTTTTCGCTCTCTCTCGCCCTATCTATCGCTCTCTCTCTTGCCTTCCCCTCCCTCCCCTCTCTCTCTCTCTCTCTCTCTCTTTCTCTTTCTCTTTTTCTTTCTTTCTCTCTTTCACTCTCTCTTTCCCTTTCCCTTTCCCTTTGCCTTTGCCTCTCCCTTTCCCTCTCCTTCTTTCTTTCCCTCTCCTTCTCCTTTTCCCTCTCCCTTTTCTCTTCCTTCTTCCTTCCCCTCTCCCTTTCTTTTTCCCTCTCCCTTTCCTTTTCCCTTTCCATTCCCCTCTCCCTCTCCTTTTCCCTCCCTCTCTCTCTCTTTTCTCCCTCTCCCTCTTTCTGTGTGTGTGGGGGGGGGGGGTCGTGGGAATTATTCTTCCCTAGCATACAAGGCAAAAATTAATAATTATTCCTGAAACTCGGCAGACGAGCCTGCACATCTTCGACTTACATATCTTAATCATGAAGGTCGTGACTATTAAAGAAGTCTTTTGTGAAATCTGACAAGTAATTTGCGGAGTTAAAAAAAGTTTTTTCTTTAGACCGTGTAATAACCAGCTGGCAGCCAGCTGGCAAGCAGGCGGAGTCACAGAGTGTGGTAACAATGGCTGATTCAGCCTACAGTGCAAGGTTATCGACAGATGTGGTACCGACGCAGCGACGCCTTAGAAAAGACCCACCACCGGGGAGATTATCAGTAAAGCTAAGTTGACTCAAAGCGAAGTGACAGATGACAAGACATCGGATATCCTTCATCGACAGACTACTCCTAAAACATCACATCTTAGCGATCAGCACACTTGCAGGCTCGGCGTCAGGAGCAAGCAGCACGAGCGAAGGAGCATAGCAGCTGGCACCGCGGCGCAGGTGGTACCGGCGGCGGGCCACATGCACAAACGCCGGTCGATTCCGTATGTAGGTGTGCAGACGCGGAGCCTGTCACACCGTGCCAGTCAAGGCAGGCGACATATCGAGCGCGGGTGACCGAGGGAGAGTAAAGACACAACCGCGGTCCAAAAGAATGTTGTAGCAGGTATTTTTAGCAACGAGGTAGTTAGGACAGCGGCGATGCATAAGGATGTTGCACGTGTTCTGTCACTTCTGATGTTGTTGCTCCGGTCAACACATGTCTTTGCCATGGCCGACGTGACAGGTGAGCATTTCCGAGGGTGAAAGAAAGGCTTCCTCCGAAAAGGTTATTATAAGAAAAGATGAGTCAATAAAGAGATTAAGAAATAAAGACACGAATGAATAAGCTCTCCTGTAATCCATACAGGCGCCCACAAATACAAAGATCACGTACCAGGCTGACAAAAAAGATGAGCAAATGATCAGACAGACGCAGACGGATAAAAAGAGACGTAGATATGCAGGCAGCAAAATCACCGAAGCTTATAATCGGAGGCAGGGAGAGTAAACTGGATAGACTTTCGAGTTCTGTGGGGAGGGGCCCGAAAGAGGAAGGTCAGGATCCAAAATCATGAAGTGCACCGCCACACTTGCCACAGGGAGTGGCGGGGGCATCGGGTAGACGGACTAGAGGGTGGTCGGTGGGGGAGGGAGAGTCGGCGGCTTGGGTTGAGACGGAGGCTTAAATCTCCCAATGATGATGAGGGACGGCGACGGCCATGGCAGTTGTGGTGGCCCGCGTGATGGACCGCTGCGGCGTTGTTCGAAGCAGCGGCGGAGGAATCAAAAGTTACGAGGGTGGCACCGGGAGATATCGAAGTGCGTTCGGGAAGTTAGGACGGTTGGCAACGGCCGAGGCAAGCTTGGGAGATCCAGTAATGTTGCAAGTTACGGCTGGCAGCCTTGGAAATGGTAATGGTAGTGGGAGGTTATCGTGGTAACGTGGATATGAGTCTAGATGTAGAAGCAAAAATCATGATTCAGTCCCTATTAGCCATAACAGATACGAGATGCTTGAAGCAGTAGTCCGGTCTCAATAAAACGAGGGGGAACAGAACATTCCATCCGGGTAACAAGATTACCAGCCTCGGGGAAAGTTTGGTTAGAGGAAAAAGAGGAAGAAAAAAGACGAACATTTTGACAGAGAGTAAGAGGAAACGGAGAGAGTGAATCATGCGCGAGGGGCAAGCAGGTGGAAACCAATGGACTATTTAGGAGACAAGGTCTTGTCTGTGTTTGAGAAGAGACAAACAAAGAATACAAAAACACACACAAAAAGCAAAAAAATGTGTTCAAAGGGTGAGAAGGAATGAACGAAGAGCTATTGTTGATTTCGGAGCGAGAAGAAAAAAGAAGGGAAGAGAAGATAAGAAAGGTAAACACGAGAAATTGTCTGTCAAACTTTTGAAAAGGAATGCTGTCTGCTGGGAAGATATACAGCAGATATCTTTATCATTTTAGAGGGCCCCCTATCTCTCTCTCTCTCTCTCTCTCTCTCTCTCTCTCTCTCTCTCTCTCTCTCTCTCTCTCTCTCTCTCTCTCCCTCTCTCTCCCTCGCTCTCCCTCGCTCTCCCTCGCTCTCCCTCTCTCTCCCTCGCTCTCCCTCGCCCTCCCTCGCTCTCCCTCGCTCTCCCTCGCTCTCCCTCGCTCTCCCTCTCTCTCTCTCTCTCTCTCTCTCTCTCTCTCTCTCTCTCTCTCTCTCTCTCTCTCTCTCTCTCTCTCTCTCTCTCTGATATATATATGTTTGTGATATGTCACTTATGGTCCTTAGACTATTCGTTTACATAGGGCATGAAGAAGTACAATGCGTATATAGCGCATTTATGCCTCATAACCTAGATACCATTACCATAATTGGGATATCATTAAAATGTATTGTTTAATCTGTATATTTCTGTTATATAAAGTAGCACATCACATCTTAAATTAGGTGAGTACAGTATCAATACTGGTTTGTACGTGTGTATTACAGATGGGGCAGACATATCATAATTATCCGGGTTTCTATACGAGTAAAATAAAACAGGTTTTCCTTGTGAAATCCTTTCCTGTGAGAAAAGATATGAATGCACAGTAGAGATACAATGTATTATCTAGACACGGAATATTTAGGTGTTGTTTTTGCTGGGATGTTGAATTAGCTGTACGACAGGGGTATTTGCATA
>NC_051395.1:20691934-20699434 GCF_015228065.2 Penaeus monodon | reverse complement strand
AAATCTTTATTACATTTGTTATCTTCACATTCATTATAAGAATTAACACTGTTGTTGCTATTACATAGCTTTTTATCAATACAGATTATAGGAACAACAACGAGAGGAATGAAAATAGTAACAACAATGGTAATATTACTCGATCATCAACGCAAATACCCAACTGAAGTAGCTTCAAAACAAGCTATGTAGTATCATTAATCAGGGAAATCATATTACTTCTGAGTTCCAGGGAACGAACAGGCCTTGAAAGGTTGCCGGAAATGAGCTACAAATTACGCTCTTGCCTTCCCTAAGCCTTTGGCACCAAGCAGGGAATTCTTTATAAAATTTTACTAATTCAAGGGAAACTAAGAGGCTTTCATTTTTTATTTCTCTAAGAAAAACATTAAAATCACTGACGATAAAAACTAAAATTGGTGATGCAAAATAAATAGGGAGAAACACATGAAAAAGAAACACCTTGTCTTGCCCAGTGGAGGATGACGAATAGGAAGAGGAGGAGCAAGAGGAGGAAAGTCTTCTTAAGCGGCTACAAGTACATGCAAACGGTTCGCAAAATGACTTGAAGTTCTAATACACGTTTCTCTTGCCTACGTGATTATATCCGCATTCTGCTGTCTGAGTGAATAACTTTACTCAAGATGCCTATGTTAATGCGACAGTTGTTAATTTTAGTCGATTAATAAAAAAAGGAGGTAAAAAAGTGGATATCATTCTTTTATTTTGTTATATATAAATCTATACCAGTTTTGATGCGGCCTGTTGTTTTGTGTGTACACATAAACACATACATACACGCAAACATGCACACGCACGCACACACACACACACACACACACACACACACACACACACACACACACACACATATACATACATATATATATATATATATATATATATATATATATATATATATATATATATATATATAATTATATATATATATAATTATATATATAATTATATATATATATATATATATATATATATAAATTGGTAAATATCTCTACAGTCACATTATGTGTCCACACATAAGAAACAATTAAGAACTTGTAATTAGTTTTGTTTCCACACTATATGAAGCACAACAATGGCAACGAAAGTTATTTGCGCCGCAGTGGCTACTACGCCGTTCAAAACCGTGATTTATTGACAGGAGCTGTTGTTTGACGTCATTACCATGTAGCTCTACGACTGGGTGATTAAGGCCAGGAAATATCAAACAACCCGGTGCACATGGCGTCTTATTAGCGTTTACCAAACTGCCAAAGCCGTCGCTGTCAAACTAGTAATGACAGCGGCAATATCAATAACGATCATTATCAAAACGGCAAGAACAAATAACCTCAACATGGCGAAAAATTAAGGCTATAAACAAAAAGAATGATAACTGTAGTATCACGTATTAGACGAAGACAGGAACAGATACGGATACATACGTAATACACCGGTTCTCCGTATCCATATCCTCACATGCCTCACTCTATCCATTTCTTTCTCTCTCCTTGTTCTAAGACTTTTCTCTCTTCCTTTTTTTCTTCTTCTTCTTCTTACGGATGTCACTTCATTGGCCCCTTTTATTTTGCCTCAATTCCGTATCCTTAATCCCATTCCAGCACTTTTTTTTTCAATTCTTCTCTATCAAGCTCTCCTCTTTCCTACCCTCTCTAACCTGTTTCTCTTTCTATCTCTTTCTCTCCCTCATCCCCTCTCTCCTCTCTCTAGTTCATTCGCAGGTATTTATCTGAATTGCATCATAAATGTTACAACCGCAGACGGCCTGCGCACTCCCTATAGTTTCCCCGTGGGGTTTGAACCCTCGTTAATAACTAACTATAACGACCTCCAGGCTACCTTGGGGACTGTCAACCAATAAGGACTTGTACGTGCTTTCTGTAGACTCCAGTTTCTGTCAGCTCGGAGTGACTGTCAGGTGGTAAATACTGTCAGGCTGTTTAAACTACTACCTTTTACAAGATGTTATTCAATATAGAATTAAAGTCACTCATGGGGAATGTAACCTAGAAGGAGGTTCCGATCAATATAAGTCTAGAAGTTGTATTAGGGCAGGAAAAAAAATCAGATATCAAATGCAGAATTATGTTTCAATTAAGACATATCAGGGCAGATATCAGTCAACAGGGAGTAAGAAAGAGTAGAAACATGTCTCATTTCGCAATTTTATCAGCAAATAGACACCTCAAGCCAGCAATAAGTATGCTCAGCTGGCGGAGCTTCCTCGAGGAGCTGTCACTTGGATCCCATCTTCATCACTGCTAACAACCTGGGATCAGGAGGCGGGAGGCGGGAGGAAGCTGTCAGAGGGGAGCCTATTTTTCTTGGCACCACGATTGCTGAAGGTTGAGGTGATGCAAGGAGAGAGTGCCGCAAGACTTTCGTGGAACAATGGCGGGCAAGAAGGGCAACTGGTGGCAACGGTGGATTTCTTAATGAAGAGTGATCGTTGGCGAGGATAAATTTCAAATGTTTGTGGAGAAAGGGGCGAAGAATTTATCTGCGGTGGAGGAGAGTGAAGGTGGAGAGTGGGTTAGACTGGCGGATGGGTGGTGGAATGGAGTGATGATTTTTCGGACAGAGCGGGCAAGGGGGCTAAATGGCAGCCAGCCAGTACTTCTCCCATGGGTATTTTTGCATAGATTAACGACCAGCAAGGGGATAAAATGATGTCAGCTTGGGAGACTGCCTGGAATAGTGAGGAGAAAGTAAAGAAAAGAGAAAGAGGGAGTAAAGAGAAAGGAGGGAAGGAGAAAATAAATTAGACTTGAAAATCAAACCGTTTAACATAAAAAAAATTATATGAACAGTACAAATTTTCTCCAGGTTGAGGCCGCTTCTGAGGTCTGCCGTCTGAGGAAGGCGCCAGGACGGTCACAGCCCACAAGGCACCGGCGGAAGGAGTCGTGCAAGGGCCATTGTTAAGAGCAGGGAAGGCGATAAATATGTTAACTTGGTCGTTCACGCTCAGTCACGCGCTCGCCTTGATGACTCGCTGGAGCTCTATTTGATGGTGGACACTTTTTTGTATGGTCTAAGGCGAAAGTGCTTGCGCGTGGCAGCATAAAAAAGCAAAGGAGGAAGGGGAGAGGAAGGCAGGAAGCAAGGAGGAGATAGGGCTATACAAATTCACTACTGAGATTGTGTAAATATATATATATATATATATATATATATATATATATATATATATATATGTGTGTGTGTGTGTGTGTGTGTGTGTGTGTGTGTGTGTGTGTGTGTGTGTGTGTGTGCGTGCGTGCGTGTGTGTGTGTGCGTGCGTGTGTGTGTGTGCATGTGTGCGTGTGTGTGTGTGTGGTGTGTGTGTGTGTGTGTGTGTGTGTGTGTGTGTGTGTGTGTGTGTGTGTGTGTGTGTGTGTGTGTGTGTGTGTGTGTGTGTGTAAATATATATATATATATATATATATATATATATATATATATATATATATATATATGTATATATATATGTGTGTGTGTGTGTGTGTGTGTGTGTGTGTGTGTGTTGGAGAGAGAGAGAGAGAGAGAGAGAGAGAGAGAGAGAGAGAGAGAGAGAGAGAGAGAGAGAGAGAGAGAGATGAAGAAATATATTAGAAAGAGAATAAAAGATGTGATTTATGAATGAAAAGGAAATGCATATACAAAGAGGATAAAAACAACTTTTCGTAAATCAAAAAATAATTATTTGATGCTCACTGGGATGATATAAAGCCAACACATCAAGTAAAACCGTAGGCCTAACTTTATTTTAAAAGTCATCTGGAGTATAAGCTTGATAAGTATGCACATCGCTCAGTGTGGACATAATGAGATTCTACATCACTCTATTTACACACACACACACACACACACACACGCACACACACACACACACACATACACAAACACTCACACGTGTGTGTGTGTGTGTGTGTGTGTGTGTGTGTGTGTGTGTGTGTGTGTGTGTGTGTGTGTGTGTGTGTGTGTGTGTGTGTGTGTGTGTGTGCGTGCGTGCGTGCGTGCGTGTGTGTGTGTGTGTGTGTGTGTGTGTGTGTGTGTGTGTGTGTGGATGGGTGGGTGTGTGCGTGTGTGCGTGTGATGGTCATCACCTCCAGGGAGTAGCCATAGCCATCTCCAGCCGACTTCAGCCCTCGGTAGTTGAGGTGACACTAGTTGATGAGCCTATTATGTCATTGAGACTGAAGCGTGACTTTGACTTCATGTCTCTTATTGCCGTATACGGAGGCTCCTACTGATGTTTGCAAACTCGATGTGAAAGTGGCGTTCTATTTCAAACTCTCATCTGTGGCAGACAATTGCCCCCAGCGAGATATTCGCGAGATTTGTTCTGGGCGACTTCAATGCGGTATCCGGCTGTGACCGAGCTGGCTATGAGCTGTCTGTAGGCCCCCATGGCTCGGGAGCTGATCTCAGCAGCGAGAACAGCCTCCTTCTCCGGAACTTTACTATGTCCCAGAGATGAGGATCTCTAGTTCCTGGTACCAGCACTCCAACCCGCATCGCTGGACATGGTATAGCGATACGGGTACAGTGGTCAAGGAGATTGACCACATTAATGTTAACACGCATTGGAGGATTCTCCAGAACTGTAGAGTTTACAGGAGTGCCGAGTTCTGTGGTACGGACCATGGGCTGGTTGTGGCTACCCTGCGGGTCCACTTTAAAACTCCCCGTCCCTCCAGTGGCCACTCTAAGGTGTTTCACTTGGACAGACTGAGAGAGGAGGAGTGTGCCTGTGGGCTCACCATGGCAGTCTCTGACCGATTCACAGAACTTGACAACCTGATGTACCCAGTTGTTCTGTGGGAGTTCTTCAAACGCGAAACACTCGAAGCAGCCCAAGAGTCCATTGGCGTATGGCTGAGGGCAAGGCAGAATTCCACATCCCTAGAGACACTGGAGGCCACTGAAGCATGTCGGCTGAATGGCAATCTTGCTGAGGAGGTTGAAGGCCATTTCTTGGTAAACGACCTTCGCCCTGCCTACCAAGCCCTGAGAAAGCTGAACTCTAAGCCCTCCTTGCAGATGACTGCAGTCCACTTAGATCATGTTGGGGTACGTGAACATTGGGCTGAGTATTTTGAGCAGTTGTACCAGGTAGACCCTCCAACGGTTAGCATGGATGCAAGCAATATCACACTACCTGTGCCGGACCCACCCATCAGCGAGGAATCTCCTACTTTAACCTAGGTTAGGATGACAATTTCCAAGCTGAAGCGTGGGAAAGCTGCAGGCATATGTGATATGACTCGGGGCTTGCATGCAGTCTTGACTACCATCTGGCAGGCTGGTACCATTCCCCCTGACCTATTGATGGGCGTGGTTATCCCTCTCTGGAAGGGGAAAGGGGATCACTGGGACTGTAGCAACTACCGTGGCATTACACTGCTCAGCATATCAGGCAAAGTTTTCGCCCACATTCTTCTGAAACGGATCCGCGACCACCTACTAAGGCATCAGAGACCGGAGTAGTCTAGATTCACTCCTGGCAAGTCCATAATACACCGAATGCTAGCGTTTCGAGTAATTGTGGAACGCCGTCGTGAGTTTGGTTATGGGTTGCTTGCAGCCTACATCGACCTCAAGAAGGCGTTTGTGCATCGTGAATCGCTATGGGAGATCCTGAGACAGGGGAATTCCGACACAGATTATTGGCCTAACAGCAAGCCTATATACCAGTACTAAAGTGCTGTAATGTGTGGTGGGGGTCTGTCAAACTTCTTCCCTGTTAATTCAGGGGTGAGGAAAGGCTGTGTCCTTACACCAACACTTTTCAACACCTGTATGGACTGGATAATGAGCCAAAGTCAGTGTGGAGCAACACTGAGCAATACCAAGGTCTCAGAC
Source organism: Penaeus monodon (assembly GCF_015228065.2). Taxonomy (NCBI): domain Eukaryota; kingdom Metazoa; phylum Arthropoda; class Malacostraca; order Decapoda; family Penaeidae; genus Penaeus; species Penaeus monodon. The sequence goes on along the minus strand of NC_051395.1, from coordinate 20,693,566 downwards.
CTTGATGTTGCTATCCAATCTGAGTCCCTGGAGTCACTGGTGGCGGCTCTTGATGCATGAGGCGAAGCCCTTAGGCCTAGAGGTCTCCTGGACCAACACCAAGACTCAGGACTTTTGGGGCCTGTTAGGGGAACCTCTTCAGTCGATCCATGTTTGCAGTGAGGACGTTGAAGTCACAGAGAGTTTTACATACCTATGTAGCATAGTCCATATCTCTGGGCTGTCAGACCAAGAAGTCAATACACGGATTGGTCTGGCAACAGGAGCCATGAACTCGATCAACAAGAGCATTTGGAGATATCGCTACCTATGCAGAAGGACCAAGCTTCGTGTCTTCAAGGCCTTGATACTGCCAGTTTTGCTCTAAGGAAGCGAAACCTGGACCATGTGTCCAACCGACAGCTACACCATGAGACTGGCATGGGACCTGTAACTTGTATAATCCGAGGTCGCCAACTCAAGCTCGTTTCCCTGTGGATGACCCTGCCCATCAGGTTCTCTCTCTGCGAGACAACCCTGGTTGGAGGAGGCCTGTAGGACGACCCAGGAGGTCATGGCTTGAGCAGCTCGACGAGACCTGTCGCGAGGAATTAGAGATGGGCCGAGGGCCTGCCTGGAGACTCGCTATGAGGGACCTTTGTGGTTGGAAGCGAAGGGTGGATGCGGCCATGCGCCCCCGTCGGCGTTAGACCCTTGGTGATGAAGATGATATATGTGTATATATATATATATATATATATATATATATATATATATATATATATATATATATATGTGTGTGTGTGTGTGTGTGTGTGTGTGTGTGTGTGTGTGTGTGTGTGTGTGTGTGTGTGTGTGTGTGTGTGTGTGGATGGATAGCTAGACAGAGAGACTGATAGCTAGATAGGTGAATAGATAGAAATACATATAGAAATACTGAAACATGACATAACAACCGCATTCAAAATAAGCACAGCAAACACAAAAGCTTATTACACCTTCTTCCGTGAGTCACAACCAGGGCAGCGAGAGAGCAACGTGATACAAGAAAGCTGTGTTGGCCGACAGCTTTGGAAATGGCACTCTGGAAGGTACATTACCCAACTCCCTGTGCGGAAACCGTCTGCACAATGGAAATAATAAAACATAACAGACGGGGCAATTTGACGTGGTCTGCACCTGGCGAGAGCTAAAAAGGTCAGGGGTCAAGGCGGGTAAACCGCTCCCACTGTCTAATGCATTTCAGGTCAAGAAGATGGGGATGAGTATGGTGTTAAGGGTAAGGGGAGTGAGAAAAGAGTTAGAGGAAATGGAGGTGAAGGAAGGAGGGAAAGAAAGGGGAGAGAGAGGGAGAGAGAGAGAGAGAGAGAGAGAGAGAGAGAGAGAGAGAGAGAGAGAGAGAGAGAGAGAGAGAGAGAGAGAGAGAGAGAGAGAGAGAGAGGGGGGGGGGGGGAATCAGCAATTACATCACAGCTGCAAAAACTTGTATCTACTACTTGTATCAGTCACTTGCATCGTATGTCAGTATGTAAAGATCACACTGTCCACGCGTAGCTGATATACAGTCCAGACGTCACAAACCTGCGCTTGGGCATCCTGCCTTGTAACTATTATTCTTTCATGGTTAAAGCTCCTCTTCCAATGGCTTTGCCA
>NC_051395.1:20671934-20674434 GCF_015228065.2 Penaeus monodon | reverse complement strand
GCCAAGCCGTGTTGATACGCCGGATAAAATTAAAAGCTCAGTCTGTCCGCAAAAAATCGGTATCGGGGCTTGGGTGTCATGCCATACATACGCATACACGAAATACATACGTACTGTACAGGCACGTACACAAATACACACAAGGTATCTCCTAACTCAAATATGCAATGGCAGATACGCAAAGACTTCGATCCCTCGACTCCAGCCCTCTCTATCTACAGTCACATGCACGCACACACGCGCGCACTCACAAAGATACACACACACACACACACACACACACACACACACACACACACACACACACATACAGACACATACATACAGACACACGTACATACAGACACGGAGAAAGAGAGAGAGAGCAGCTGTATCACTAACAATAACGCCGCCATGATGGGTGAAATAGCAAGAGGAGGAGCCACCAGATCCGTATTGCAGGGGGTCACAGGACCTTATTTCGGGCGTGGATCAATAAGTGGCCAGGCGGCGGGATGGGGATGGGGGGGGGTAGGGTAAGTTAGGGCAGGGTCCGTGATGAATGAACAGAGAAAGCCAAAGGATGTGAAGAAGAGCAGGGCGAAGCCGAAGATGAGGAGGAAGAAAAACAATAGGTGCTGGATGGCGGTGGCGAGGGTGGAAAATCGGGGAAGACTAAGAACAAAGAGGGAGGACAAGGAGAGGGAGAGAACGCTGGGGAGGGAAGAGAGGATGAGGAAAATAAGGGAAAATGGGAGAATGTTGGAGAGGAAGCAGCGGACGAAGGAAAGAAAAGGAAGAAAAGAGAGTTAAATGGAGACAATGCATACCAAAAGGAGAGGGTAGGAATAGAATATTCAAAGAGAGAAAATATCACCACTAAAAGAAAAACAAAATAAAAGGCATTAGTTAGTGAAATAGAAACGCACAAAGAAAAAGAGGAAAAAGAGATACGCGAAAATAAGAAAAGAAGCTAACTGATTTTAAATAATACAGTAAAAATACGGTAATAATAATAATAATAATAATAAAAAACAATGAAGAGAAAACGACAAGGAAAAGCGTGTAGCAGTTTGCGAATTTAGAACACGTAGAGTACCTTGGGCCGTGGAGGAAGAGCAAGGCAGATGGCAGGCGAGAGCGGAGGAGAGAGAAGAGGGGAAAGAGGAGAGTGGGAGGGGAGAGAAAAGAGAGAAGGGGGAGCGAGGCGGGGACGAAGAAAGGATGGGGCAAAGGCGAGGGGTAGCGCTAGGTGGAGAATGGCAAGCAACACAGTCTGAGTAAGACCTGTGTTGGTCGCAGCCGAGTGAAAAGGGAGGCGATCGAAAGAAGAATCACTGGCAAGCGCAAAGGCGAAGTGTGTACACTCTGATTTAGAGGTTTAAAAGCTAAAGAAAAGAGAAAGTATGTGACACTGCGTAAGGAAGAGAGAGAGAGAGAGAGAGAGAGAGAGAGAGAGAGAGAGAGAGAGAGAGAGAGAGAGAGAGAGAGAGAGTAGAGGAGAAAAAAATTAGTGAGATTGTCCAACCAATCATCATGATGAAACTGTCAGTGCTGGAAAGTGGTGTGTTCACACTTGCACAAATCACCCATGCAAATACCCCCCCCCCTCCTCAGCTCCACCCCCGCACCATCGATCCCCTCCGCGTCATGTTACAGTTTCGTTCTCCGCCAAAGTTTGCGTTCCAGGAATATCTGCGAGGCGCCCCTGCGTTCCCCCGAGTTATGACACGTGACGCAAGCAACACCGAGAGCGGCCGGCGATCTAGTCCAAACTTCAGTCAACACAAGCAGCACACACGGCCGTCGGAATGCGCCCGCAGGCTCTTTCTCCTTTATAGTTCTCTTTTGTGATACAATCTTCACCATGTGAGAGAAACGATGTCCTGTTGACGAGATCTGAGGGAGCAATAACTAACGAGAGGAGAATAACTAAAGGATGCTGTTCATTCTCCAAGAGCCACATCCGGAACATCCTCTTCTTCACCCCCTGGCCACCTCGCCCCCCTCGCCAACCGCAAGATCAGCGCCTTCTCACGTGTTTCCATCTCGTCTTGTCCCACTCGCTCCCTCATTCCAGTGGCTAGATTTTGCTTTGCTTGGTTTGGTTTCTAGTTACTCCTTTGCCTTCTCCTTCGTTCCCCTATGACGTCATGGAAAGTTTGTTGCGTAATCCTCGAGTCATATCGTGGGCTCGTGACATTTCGTTGCACCGTTATCGATGGATGGGCGCTAAGCCTACTCCACGGAGCAGCTTCACGGGCTACTCACATTATCATTCTTATTGTGTATAAGAGACAGACAGTCTTATATAAGGTATATAAGAGTGTATATGTATGTATGTATGTATGTATGTATGTATGTATGTATGTATGTATGTATGTATGTATGTATGTATGTATGTATGTATGTATGTGTGTAATATATATATATATATATATATAATATATATGCATATATATATATGCATATATATATATATATATATATATATATATATATATATATATATATATATATA
>NC_051395.1:20649434-20654434 GCF_015228065.2 Penaeus monodon | reverse complement strand
AAAGATTTAAAATAGTTCGTGAAAACGACAAAGAAATAAAAAAATAATAACCTCGACCTCCCGCGCAAAAAAGTCTCTGCAGAACTAATTGTGATAAGTGCATATCATAATATGACGACTAGTCTCCCTGCAGAGAGGGGCAGGGGAAAGGAGAAGGGGAGGAGAGCCGAGAGTATTATCCTTCCGATTGTTCTATATTGGATAAAGTTTAGCTATTTTTGGCTGATTGAGTGAACGGACGGCTTCAGTAAACAGTGAGAGATATAAAAGTACTTTGTCAACATCCTTTGTGAGTCTTAACGACGCCGGTAAACGCGTGAGTGAAAGATAAAAAAAATGTCGCGATTCGGACAGGCAAACGCCCGGGACTGTGATAGTGATGCCAGTGTAAGGAAGGAAGCCGAATAGAGGGAGGGAGAGGAAGAGGGAGAGGGAGAGGGAGGGAGGGAGAGAGAGAAAGAGAGAGAGAGAGAGAGAGAGAGAGAGAGAGAGAGAGAGAGAGAGAGAGAGAGAGAGAGAGAGAGAGAGAGAGAGGGGAGAGAGAGAGAGAGGAGAGAGAGAGAGGAGATAGGTAGGGAAGTAGGTAGACACACAAGCACGTAGACAAACAAACAAGGAAAGAGCATGAGAAAGAAGGAACCCGAGACACCCCAGCCAGGAGAACCTAGGAATGTTGAAAGAATGTGCGTCGAGGGAGGCGGGAACAGGGTCCAGACGCGGAGAGGGCGATGGATCCCGGGGATTTAGAACGGCGGCGAAGGCTAAGAAGGAAGGTGGGGAGAGATAGAGCGAAGGAGGAGTGATGGAATATGTGGTGAGCGAGACACGCAAATCAGTGACTGAGGGAAGAGAGGGGAAATCCATACCAAGAAGCATCACGAAAGAAAAAGAAACACAGATACTGGACAAATGAGGAGAGGAAAAAAAAAAGGATGGCAGGAGATAAAGAAGGAGAAAGCAGAGCGGAGTGAATCGCGTGAGGTGAGCGTTGCCAAGAACCATAAATACCCAGGTGAGGTTCCACCAGAAGGTTTGTCCGGCACGGCAACACAGAACCACGTCAGCGTTCCCTCTTTTCCCCTACGTCATGTGTGTGAGTCGTGGGAGGGTGGGAGGAAGTCCCAAAGAAAACATTACAGATTACGTAACGACATAACTTACGCGTTATTTGAAATAAGAATAATAATCACACGCTCTACCACAATTAAAAATATTGAACTACTATGCAACATGTTATCAACGAGAGTCACATTAATAACACGGGTTAGATCATTCCAAAGCTATTAAAGAGAAGACCAGAGAAAAGCGTCCCGCCGAGAAACAAACAGAACGCAACGCCGAGGGTAATCAGCATGAAGTGACCAGACTAACAAGGCGCACCGCCTACAAATCGCACTTAACGCTGCGTGACTAACGACCTTGGAAGGATAACGAGGACGTGGTGGGGTAAAGACGCAGGCGAAGGGGAGTGGGGGAAGGAGAAGACTGACTAACACGGAGGAGGTGGGAGGCAACTGTAATGCCGCACCATAATTACTTACCAGCTTCATGAAATAAGACGGAGCGATCGAGAGGAAGTGTATTTGCTCACCTCATCCCTAACTAGGCCCGTAATAAGAGCTAATAGTTGTAAGAGCGGAGAGCTGCATACGTAATGGATGCGAGGTGTAGATCTTGCAACAATAACGATATTAGCTTTCGTCACCAAAGGATTCGCACCCAACCCCCGCCCGCTTCCCCCCGCGGCGCTCGCTAATCCCAGAAAGGGCCTCGGTTGCTGCTTCCCTCCCTCTCCCCGTCTCTCTGTGTCTGTTGTGTCTGGCTAACTGTCTGCCTGTTGGTTTGGCAGTTTAAGTCTGTCTGTTGGTTTCTATGTCATCTGGTCTATTCATCTACCTGTTTCTCTCTACTTATAAACCTATCTCTTCGGCTCCCTCTTTTCACTCTCTTTCTATGTATCTATCTATCTCCTCTCTCTCCCTGTCTCTCTCTCTCTCTCTCTCTCTCTCTCTCTCTCCTCTCTCTCTCCTCTCTCTCTCCTCTCTCTCTCCTCTCTCTCTCTCTCTCCTCTCTCTCTCTCTCTCTCTCTCTCCTACTCTCTCTCTCTCTCTCTCTCTCTCCTCCTCCTCTTCTCTCTCTCTCTCTCTCTCTCTCCTTTCTCCCTCTCCTCCTCTCTCTCTCTCCTCCTCTCTCTCTCGTCTCTCCCGGCTCTCCTCTCCTCTCTCTCTCTTCCTCTCCCTCTTCCCCCCCTTCCTCTCCCCTCTCTCCCCTCTCTCCTCTCTCTCCTCCTCACTCCCCTCTCTCTCTCTCTCCTCCTCGCATTCTCTCTTCCTCTCTTCTCCTCTCTCTCTCCTCTCCCCTCTCTTCCCCTCCGTCTTCCTCTCCTCTCTCTCCTTTCTCTCTTCCTCTCCCGTTCTCTTCTCTCTCTCTCTCCTCTCTCCTCTCTCTCTTTCTCCCTCTCTCCTCTCCTCTCTCTCTCTTCTTCTCTCCTCTCCTCTCTCCTCCCCTCTCCTCTCTCTCTCTCCTCTCTTCTCTTTTTCTCCTCTCTCTTCTTCTCCTTCCTCTCTCTCTCTCTCTTCTCTCTTCCCTTCTCCCTCTCTCTCCTTCTCTTTCCTCTCCCTCTCTCTCTCTCTCCTCCTTCTCCCCTCTCTCTTCTCTCTTCCTCCCCTCCTCTTCCTCTTCCCCTCTCTCTCCTCTTCTCTCCTCTTCTCTTCTCTTCCCTCTCCCTCCCCCTCTCTCTTCTTTTTCTTCCTCTCCCCTCTCTCTCTCTCTTCCTCTCTCTCTCTCTTTCCCCTCTCCTCCTCCCCCCCTCTCCCTCTCCCCTCCCCCTCCCTCTCTCTCCCCCCCCCCCCCCCCCCCCCCCCCCCCCCCCCCCCCCCCCCCCCCCCCCCCCCCCCCCCCCCCCCCCCCCCCCCCCCCCCCCCCCCCCCCCCCCCCCCCCCCCCCCCCCCCCCCCCCCCCCCCCCTTTTTTTTTTTTTTTTTTTTTTTTTTTTTTTTTTTTTTTTTTTTTTTTTTTTTTTTTTTTTTTTTTTTTTTTTTTTTTTTTTTTTTTTTTTTTTTTTTTTTTTTTTTTTTTTTTTTTTTTTTTTTTTTTTTTTCCCCTCCTTCCCTCCCTCTCCCCTCCCCTCCTCTCTTCTCTCTCTCCTCTCCTCCCCTCCCCATCTCCTCCTCTCCCTCCCCCCTCCTTCCTCCCTCTCCCCCCTTTCCCTTTTCCTTCTTCTCTTCTCTTCTTGTCTTCTTGTCTTCTTCTCTTCTTCTCTCTTTCTCTCTTTCTCTCTCCTTCCCCTCTTTCCTTCTTTCCCCCTCCCAGTCTTTCCTTCTTTCCCTCTCTCCCTCTTTCCTTCTTTCCCTTTCCCTCTCTTTCCTTCTTTCCCTCTCCCCCTCTTTCCCCCTCCCCCACTTTCCTTCTTTCCCCCTTCCCCTCTTTCCCCCTCCCCCTCTTTCCTTCTTTCCCCCTCCCCCACTTTCCTTCTTTCCCCCTCTCTCTCTCTCGTCTCTCCTCTCTTTCCCATTAAGCGCCATAGCTAAAGCTTTCGTCATCCATCTTGTCTTGTCTTCCACTTGTCTTTCCCTACCTTCATCCACGGGCTTCTTCCTTGCCCTCCTCCCCTCCCCCCTCCCCCTCCCCCCCCCCACCCAAGAAAGCAATCGGGAGCGGCTTAGTGTGGTTATCCCCCTTATCCTTAGCTCCTTCTTCGCTGCTTCTCCAATCCTTCCCTATTTCCGGTCCACAATTCCATTAACTCCTGCCACGCTCGTGAGAAGTCGGTTCTCTAATGGGCGTGATTGTGAGTCTAATGGATAAGATTTTGGTCTTAATGGATATTTTGTAAGTCTAATAATCACGGATGCAAATTCAGTAGCTGTCTGTATTCCTAATTGAGGTAACTGTATTGACCTGGTTGTATTTGCAAGTCTAATGGGTTTTACTTTAAGGTCTAAGAAGGAAACATTTTAGTAGTAAAGTGTACGTCCAGTTGGTAAACATCAATAAATCCAATAAAATTAACAAGATATAACAATAACAACAGTGATGATGCTAATAATGATAATGACGATAGCAATCATAATATCAATGAAGAATAACAAGAATAGTGATAATGATGATGATAATGGTGGTGGTGGTGGTGGTGGTGGTGGTGGGTGGTGGTGGTGGTGGGGGGTGGTGGTGGTGGGGGTGGTGGTGGTGGTGGTGATGGTGATGGTGATGGTGATGATGATGATGGTGGTGGTGATGATGATGATAATAAATGATAATGATAATACCAATGATACTGATGGCACTAGTGATGATGCCAACGATAACAATAATAACTCACTTGCAGAAAACATGTAGGTCGATCAATAGACCGACTGATACTCGAACATACACAGGCGCACCATAAACAACCTTATAAATAAATTAATCAGTAATAGAATAATCTGACAAAAGGAATAATACCAAGACCAGTAAAAACAGCTTAAAATTCTCCGTAAAACAGGACACATGCCCTCCCACGAAGGCCAAGGAAGCCAAAACATGATGCAGGATTTTAAGGAGGATCCACAAACTCCTTAAGACCGACCGTTCATTAGGACCGGGAGGGAGGGGGACGGTAAAGCAAGGTGGTTTCTTCGGGGCATGGAAGGAAGCAGGGGTAGGGAAGGAGTGGCGGTTACCGGTCGGCAGGTGGTGGCTGGGAGGGGAGAAGGGAGGGAGGGGCCGAGGTGGGATTTTAGTGGGGGTAGAGAAGGAGGGAGTCAGTGGAATTGGGGAAAGGAAAGGAAAGGGGTAGGGAAGGAATGTGTACTGGGGGTGGGGAAGAAGAGGGGTAAAGGGTGGGAAAGGAGAGGGGGGTCAGAGGTGGGGAAAGACGTGTGTCCTGCCTATTATGACGTGACAAGGTGCCGCTGGCCACCGTAGGCACCTGGTAACCCAAGCAGCAGCACTTTATGGTGTCTGTCTTGGGCACTGCCTCTGACACCGCGTGATGTACGTGGCCAATACACCTTTATAGGC
>NC_051395.1:20631934-20636934 GCF_015228065.2 Penaeus monodon | reverse complement strand
TCAAGATACTTAGCAAGATCTTTTTAAATCCTTGGATTTAAAACATGAACAAAATCATTATTATCACTATTAGTAGTAGTAACTGTAGAATCAGTGGCAGCTGTTGTTTCCTCGTATCTCGGGATAATAGTACTATTATTACTATCAATAATGATGATAACAATACTGCTTCTGCTACTACTACTATTACTAGCAGGGGTAACAACATTGATAGTTGTAGTAGCAGCAGTGTAGTATTTATAGCAGCAGTAGTTGCAGTAGCTGTAGTAGAAGTAGGATTAGTAGTAGTAGTCGTAGTATAGTACTAGAACTTATAGTATAATAATAGTAACAACAATAATAGCAACAACTCCTGGAGCAACAATAGCAACTATGATAACATTGAAATAATAATAATAATAACATTTAAGAAAAATGATATGTTTTATGAATATATGTAAAAAAAAGAAGAAAAAAAAAGAAAAAAAAAATATATACACATATAATAGTAAGAAGAAAAAAATAAGAAACATTAGCATGATGATAATAATAATTAAGTTGCAAACAATAATTAAACAATCAAAATCCCAGTTAAAAAAAAAACAAAGAAAGTAGAACAGGCTAATAATCCTCTCCGTAATCATTTCCGCCACACACTCTTGCACCAACAATTACACAAGCCTCACTGACCCTCTCCTGCCCCCCCCACCCACGCCCCTTTACCCCCATCACCCCTTTCCTTTGACTCCCCCCCCCCCTCCTCACCCTCCCCTCTGTCCCATTTGTCTTCCGATCTCAAGGTCGCGCCAGCAAAAGACTGTCTCTTTCTCGCGCCTGACAAAATAGTTAATTTTTCGCCTCCTTCTCCTCCCTCCCTCCCTCCACCCCTCACACCTTCCTCCTCTCCCCCTCCGCCCCTACTCCTTCTCCCCTTTCGGACCCTTGTCTCCCAACTTCACGTTCTCCCTCTTTCTCTCCCTCTTTCTTCGAGAAATGGCTGCGACCATAACACAATGCCGGCTCATCGCTCACGCTCCCGAAGCTAACTGTCGCTCTCTGCCTTTACCACACACGCCCCTCCCCCATCTCCGCCCATAGCCCTCCCGCACTCCATGCCAAACCCCACCACCACACGAAGCTTCCCCACCCTTGCGACGCTTCCGATCGACGCTGACACTGTTTGGTTAATTGAGTGTTTTTCGTCTGGTCTGTCTGTCTGTCTGTCTACTGTCTGTCTGTCTGTCTGTCTGTCTGTCTGTCTGTCGGTCTGTCTGTTTGTCTACTGTCTGTCTGTCTATTGTCTGTCTGTCTGCTTGTCTACTGTCTGTCTGTCTGTTTGTCTACTGTCTGTCTGTCTGTTTGTCTACTGTCTGTCTCTGCTTGTCTACTGTCTGTCTGCTCGTCTACTGTCTGTCTGTCTGTTTGTCTACTGTCTGTCTGTCTGTTTCTCTACTGTCTGCCTGTCTGTTTGTCTACTGTCTGTCTCTGCTTGTCTACTGTCTGTCTGCTCGTCTACTGTCTGTCTGTCTGTTTATCTACTGTCTGTCTGTCTACTGTCTGTCTGTCTGTTTGTCTACTGTCTGTCTGTCTGTATGTCTACTGTCTGTCTGTCTGTCTACTGTCTGTTTGTTGTCTGTCTGTCTGTCTACTGTCTGTCTGTTTGTTTGTCTACTGTCTGTCTGTCTGTTTGTCTACTATCTGTTTGTCTACTGTCTGTCTGTCTGTTTGTCTACTGCCATGTCTATCTTTCTGTCTACTGTCTGTCTGTCTATCTGTCTGTTTGTCTGTCTGTCTGTCCGTTTCTCTGTCTGTTGCTTTGTTTGTCTGTCTGTCTGTCTGTTGCTCTGTCTGTCTGTCTGGCTGTCTGTCTACCTATCGCTCTCTCTTTCTTTTCATCATATGCAACTTTTCCTATAGTCTTTCGTACTTTCATGCATCTTACCTATTTTTATATTTCTCCCTCTCTCTGACACATCCTTCTTTCATTTTCTCTTCCTTCCCACCTACGTTCTCCTCCCCTTCCTCTTCTCGCATCCTATTCCCGGCGTCTCCCACAAGCCTCTCCTTATCCTCATCTCAGCCCCAGCACCTCCCGCCTAATCTCGTCTCCCCGTCCTTTCTCATCTCCTTAATCCAGCCTCCAGCAATGCGCATTTCCAACCACCTTTCATCTCCACAACCGCGCCATCCTCACTCTCCTACTGTCACCCTTCCCTTTCCCTTTTTCCTCCCCAGTCTCAACTATTTCCCCAGTTTTTCCTCCCTTCCTCCCACTCACCTGCCCCTACCCTCTTCCACCTCCTCCCCACTACTCACTCCCGCCCACTCCCCCGTTCACCCACTCTCGTCCACCGTTCATGCCAAAAATATCCCACAACTCCGTAATGTTTCGCTCACCCACGCAGGCAATTATGGGTGAATAATTTCTGTCGATCTCGCGAGGGACCGTCTGTGATCCACTCGCGGGAGCTTTAATGAACTTACTGTTCAATATTTGCGGGCGTAAGCGACGGCTGCCTTGATCAACAACCGGACGGGAAGAGGACTTTAATTTGTGTCACTAGTTTTTTCAGTCTAGCGCTCTTTTTCGGCTTAGCGATCCTTTTTTTTTTCTTTTTATTATTCGTTTCATATGTTATTTTATCACGTTTTATCCACTTTTCTCTGTCCATTAATATCATGTGTACATTGGTTAAAAATAACGGGACGAATGCGACAGCAACCGCCACGGTAAGGCAAAGCAAATGTGAAGAGCTATGAATATTTTGGGAACTTACTGATCGAGAAAATAAGTGGAGCTTTAAAATATCCACATATAACATGGTTAATGTGTGAGTGCGAGTGTGTGTGTGTGTGTGTGTGTGTGTGTGTGTGTGTGTGTGTGTGTGTGTGTGTGTGTGTGTGTGTGTGTGTGTGTGTGTGTGTGTGTGTGTGTGTCTGCGTCCATGAGTGCGTGTGCGTGAGCATGTGCGTTTGTATATGTGTCTCTATATGTGTCTTTGTATGTGTATGTGTATGTGTATGTGTGCGTTTGTTTGGGTGTGGATGCTCGCGTGCATATACACCTATGCATGTGTGAACTTAGTCATGCCGAATGCTGGATAAGCGGGCGTGAGAACCACAAAGTAGTACCAAGCGTGGGCATGACAGGTATGCCAGCGAGATCTAGCGCGGCTGGCGTGGGCGTGGCAGGTGTGGGCGTGACTCGCCGGCCGCCAGACACGAGCGCCGCGTTGCTGAGGGCGGGCGGGCGCAGGACTCGGCCGGAGCGCAGACTCTGGACACTCACATAAGCTTTGGAATGTGTATTGACAGCGCATCGACCTGACAACTGGCACACAAGGCAATCTGACAGGTGTCCCTCCAGGCTATCCTTCGTGCATGTCAATAATACAAGTGGACACCGCACACCACTCTCTCCCCGGGATGGAGGGAAGCAGCCGGCCCCAGCTCCTCTTCCTCCTCCTTTTTCTTCTTCTCCGACTCTCCCTCTTCTTCCTCTTGCTCCTCTTCCTCCACCTTCATCTCAACTTCCACTTCTACTTCCACTTCCATCTCTACCTCTACTTCAACCTCCATCTCTACCTCCTCCTCTCCTGTCTATCTTTGTTGCCTCGCCTTGCTTCCTTCGCCTCCGCCCCTACGTACTCCCACCTCCGTAATGGGTCGCTGAGGCAGTCGGAGACCGGCAGGGGGGAGTGGGGGCCTTTCCAGGGGAGAGGGACGAGGTCACGTGACGACTCAAGGAATGAGAAAGATGTGCTGTTCGTGTTGCAAGGAGCAAGGGAGAACTCGTTATCGTATCTCATAATGCAGCTGGCGTGGTCGGCTTGCAAAAGAAGATGCACGAGTCGACAACTTGCCTTTGCATGCGTTCCCTAAACGACGCTTTTGTTATTTGCTTCGGCAGTCAGAGCGACTTCGCGGAAGTTCGATCACAGAAATGTACAAACTGACGTTGTTGAAGTACTGCAGTATGAAATGCTGCAGCAACAGGGACCACCATAAAACGAGAAGGAACAAAGCATGACAGTAACAACAACTGTGAGGATAACTGCGATAACAATAATGATAAACAACAACAAAAACAGCAGCAACAAAAAGAGTAGCAATAACACCAATAATAAAAACATCGGCACCAACACCAATAAGAGTATCAATATGATAATGATAATAAAAACAAAACTAATAAATAAAATCAAACAAAAATAAAAATTATAATGACAATAATAAGATCAATAACAATAATAATAATAATGGTAATGATAATAACAACAATGATAACAATAACAATAAAAATAATGATAATAATAATAATAATAATAATAAGAGGAAGAATACCAATAAAAATAATGACAATGATAATGAAAATCTACAACAGTAATACTAAAATAATAATAGTAATAATAATTAATAATAATAAAAAATCACCATCATAATAATAATGATAATAATAATAATAATAATAATAATAATAATAGTAACAGCAGTGATAATACTGATAAACACAATAATAATAATGGTAATAATAATAGTAATAATAATAGTAGTAGTAATAATAATAATAATAATAATAATTATTATTATTATTATTATTATTATTATTATTATAATAATAATAATTATTATTATTATTATTATTATTATTATAATAATAATAATATAATAACAATAATAATAATAATGATAAATAGTAATAATAATAATAATAAAAGTGAAAGAAAAAATAGGAATGACAGTATTGATAATAATAACTATGATTATAATAATAATGACAATAGTAATAATAGTAATAATAATAATAATAATAATAATAATAATAATAATAGTAATGATAATAATAATAATAATGATAATAATATTAATAATAATAATAATAATAATAATAATAATAATAACAACAATAATAATAATAATAATAACAATAATAATAATAATAATAATAATAATAATAATAATATTGATGATGATGATGATGATGATGATGATGATGATGATGATGATGATGATGATGATGATGA
>NC_051395.1:20616934-20626934 GCF_015228065.2 Penaeus monodon | reverse complement strand
TGGTATTTACTGTGTATCATTTTAATTCTTAACATACACAATGTTCCATAACTATTTCCCCAGCCCACTAACACCACAGCCCCTCCCTTCTGTCTTCTCTGCTTCGTCTATCTGTCGTCTTCTTCTGTCTGTCTTTCTTCTGTCTGTCTGTCTGTCCCGTCTTCTGTCTGTCTGTCTGCCCGTCCTGTCTGTCTGTCGTCCTTCTGTCTCCTGTCTCTCTCTCCTTCTTCCCCTCTCCCTCTCTCCCCTCTCTCCCTCTCCTCCCCCCTCTCTCCCTCCTTCCTCTCTCTCTTTTTTCCTCCCTCTCTTCCTCCTTTTCTTTTTCTCCTCTCTCTCTCCCCTCTCTCCCCCTCTCCTTTCTCTCTCTCTACTCTCTCCTTTTCACTCACTCTTCTTCCCCCTCTCCTCTCTCCTCCCTCTCCCTCTTCTCCGTCCTCTCTCCCCTTTCCTTCCCCCCCCCTTTTTCCTCCTTTTCCCCCTCTCTTCCCCCTCCTCCCTCCCTTCCCCCTTCTCTCTCCTCCCCCCTTCTCCTCCCTCTCCTCCTCTCTCTCTCCTTTTCTCCTCCTCCTTCTCTTGGGTTTTTTTGCTCTCTCTCTCCCCTTCTCTCTCTCTCTCTTCCCTCCCCCTTTTTCCTCTCCCCTCCCTCTCTCTCCTCTTTCCCCCCTCTCCCCTCCTTCCCCCTCTCTCTCTCTCTCCTCCCTTCTCTTCTCTCTCTTCTCTCTCTCTCTCTCTTCCTCCTCTCTCTCACTCTCCCCTCTCTCTCCCTCTCTCTCCCTTTTCCTCTCTCTCTTCTCTCTCCTCCTCTCTCTCTCTTCTTCTCTCACCCGTCTCTCTCTCTCTCTCTCCTCCCTCTCTCCCCTCCTTCCCCCCTCTCCTCTCCCCCTCTCTCCCCTCTCTCTCTCTTCCCCTCTCTCGTCTCTCTCTCTCTCTCTCTTCCCCCTTTACTCCTTCCCCCTCTCTCCTCCTCTTCTCTCTCTCTCTCTTTTCCCCCCTCTCTCTCTCCCCCCTCTCTCTCCTCTCCCCTCCCCTCCCTCTCTCTCTCCCCCCCTCTCTTCTCCCCCCTCCCCCTCTCTCTCTCTCCTCCCCTCTCCCTCCTCTCTTTTCTCCTCTCCCCTCTCTCTCTCCCTCTCTCTCTCCTCCCCTCTCCTACTCTCTCTCCTTCTCTCTCTCCTCCCTCTCTCTCTCCCTCTTCTCTCTCCTTCCCTCTTTCTCTCTCTCTTCTTTCCTCCCTCTCCTCTTCCCCCTCCTTCTCTCGCTCTCCTCCCTCTCTCTCTCCTCCTCCCTCTCTCTCTCTCTCTTTTCCCCTTCTCCCCTCTCTCCTTCCCCTTTTCCCCTCCTCCTCCTCCCTCTCCCCTCTCCCTCCCTCCTCCCCTTTTTCTTTTTCTCTTTCTCTCCTCCCCCTTTCTCTCTCTTTCTCTCCTCCCCTTCCCCTCTCTCTCTCTCTCTCCTCCCTCTCCCTCTCTCTCTCTCTCCTCCCTTCTCCTCTCTCTCTCTCTCCTCTCTCTCCTCCTCCCTCTTCTCTCTCCCCCCTCCCCTCTCTCCCTTTTTCTCCCCTCCTCTCTCTCTCCTCTCTCCTCTCCCCTCTCTCTCTCTCTCCTCTCCCCCTCTCTCTCTCTCCCCTCTCTCTCTCTCTCTCCTCCTCTCTCTCCCCCCTCTCCCCCTCCTCTACTCTCCTCTCCTTTTCTCCTCCTCTCTCTCTCTCCTCCCCCCTTCTCTCTCTATCTCTTCCCCCCTCTCTCTCCCCTCTTCCTCCCTCTCTCCTCTCTCTTCTCCCCCTCTCTCCCCCTTTCCTCCTCTCTCCCTCTTTCTCTCTCTCTTCCCCCTTTTCTCCCCCTCTTTTTCTCTCCTCCTCTCCCCCCTCTCTCTCCTCTCCCCCTCTCCTTCCCCTCTCTCTCCTCACTCTCTCTCCTCCTCCTCCCTCTTCTCTCCCCCCCTCTCTCCCCTCTCTCTCTCTCCCTCTTCTCTCTCTCCTCTTCTCTCTCTCCCTCTTTCTCTTTTTTCTCTCTTCCCTCTCTCTTCTCCCTCCCTTCTCTCTCTTCTCTTCCCTCTTTTTCTCTCTCTCTTCCTCCCCCTCCCCTCTCTTTCTCTCTCGCCTCCTTCTCCTCCTCTCTCTCTCCTCCCCCTCCCCCCCACCCCCCCCCCCCCCCCCCCCCCCCCCCCCCCCCCCCCCCCCCCCCCCCCTCTCCCCCCCCTCTCTCTCTCTCTCTCTCTCTCCTCCTCCTCTCTCTCTCTTCTCTCTCTTCCTCCTCTCTCTCTTCTCCCCCTCCCTCTCTCTCCTTCCCCCTCTCCCCCTCCCTTCTCCCCCTCTCTCCTCCCCCCTCCTCTTTCTGTCTCTCTCCTCTCCTCCCCTCTCCTTCTTTCCCTCCCTCTCCCTCTCCTCTCTCCTCTTTCTTCCTCCTCTCCCTCTCCTCTCTCTCCCCCTTCCCTCTCTCTCTCTCCTCCTCCCCCCTCCTTCTCCCCCCTCTCTCTTCTCTCTCCCCCTCTTTCCCCCTCTCCCCCCTCTCTCTCTCCCCCCCTCTCTCTTCTTTTTCCCCCCACTCTCCTCTCTCTCTCTCTCTCCCCCCTCTCTCTCCTCTTCCCCCTCTCTTTCTCCCCCCTCTCTCTCTTTCTTTCTCTTCTCCTCCCTCCCCTCTCTCTCTCTCTCCCCTCCCTCTCTCTCCTCCCTCTTTCCCTCTCTCTCCCCCTCCCCTCTCCTCCCCCTCCTCTTTCCCCTCTCCCTTTTTTCCCTCTCTCTCTTCCTCTCTCTCTCCTCTCCTCTCTTCCCCTCTCCTCCTCTCCTCCTCTCTCCTCTCCTCCCCCTCTCCCCTCTCCTCTCTCCTCTCTCCCTCTCTCTCCTTCTCTCTCTCTCTCCTCTCTCTCCTCCCTCCCTCCTCTTCTCTCTCTCTCCTCTCTCTCTTTCTCCCTTTCTCTCTCTCCTCCTTCCTCCCCTCTCCCCCTTTTCCCCTCCTCTCCTCCTCCCTCTCCCTCTCCCCTCCCCCTCTCTCCCCCTCTCTCCCCCTCTCCTCTCCTCCTCTCTCTCTCTCCTCCTCCCCCTCTCCCTCTCTCTCTTTTTCCTCCCCCCCCTCTCTCTCCTCTTCCCCCTCTCCCCCCTCTTTCCTCCTCCCTCCCCCTCTCTCTCTCTCCCCCCCCCCCCTCTTTCCTCTCCTCCTCCCTCTCCCCCCCTTCTCTCTCTCTCTCCTCTCTCTCCCTCTTCTCTCTCTCCTCTCTCCCTTCTCTCTCCCTTTTCTCCCCTCTTCTTTCTCTCTCTCTCTCCTCTCTCCTTTCTCTCTCCCTCTCTCTCTCTCTCTCCCTCTCTCTCTCTCTCTCCTCTCTTGTTCTCTCTCTCTCTCCTTGTCTCTCCCCTCCCCTCTCTCTCTCCCTCTTCCTCTCTCTCCTCTTTTTCTCTCTCTCTCTCTCTCTGTTCTCTCTCTCTCTGTTCTCTCTCTCTTTGTTCTCTCTCTGTTCTCTCTCTCTTTGTTCTCTCTCTTGTTATCTCTCTCTCTCTCTCTTGTTCTCTCTCTCTCTTTTCTCCTATCTCTCTTCCTCCTCCTCCTCTCTCACTCTGTCTCCTCTCCTCCCCTTCTCCTCTCTTTTCTTTTCTCTCCTTTTCTCTCTCATCTTTCTCTCTCCTCTTGTTCTTTCTCTCTTCTCTTATTCTCTCTCTCCTCTCTTGTTCTCTCTCTCCTCTCTTGTTCTCTCTCTCCTCTCTTGTTCTCTCTCTCCTCTCTTGTTCTCTCTCTCCTCTCTTGTTCTCTCTCTCCTCTCTTGTTCTCTCTCTCCTCTCTTTTTCTCTCTCTCCTCTCTTGTTCTCTCTTTCCTCTTCCGTGTCTTTACTCTCCTCTGTTGTTCTTTCTCTCTTCTCTTTGTTCTGTCTCCGCTCTTCTTCTCTCTCCTTTTTTCTTCTGTCTCCTCTCTTCTTCTCTCATCCCCTCTTCCTCACGCTTGCTTATTGACTTGCGCATTGTTTCTCCCTCTTTCTATCTTTTCCTCTTTCACTTATTCCACCTTTATTAGACACTACACCTTCTCGAACACATAGCCACGTCACCCCCGCATCCTACAAGAAGTTTGGAAGTTTAGTCTCTCGTAATGAGTTTAGAAAGTTTAAAAGCCTGGTCGCTG
This sequence comes from Penaeus monodon, assembly GCF_015228065.2. Classification (NCBI taxonomy): domain Eukaryota; kingdom Metazoa; phylum Arthropoda; class Malacostraca; order Decapoda; family Penaeidae; genus Penaeus; species Penaeus monodon. Next base: position 20,622,833 of record NC_051395.1, on the reverse strand, counting down.
CGGGCACAGCTGAGCTTATGACATGATAGACCCTCGCGGAGCAGGCGAACCCCCACCCATGAACCCCCTCCCTTCTTCTCGAACCCTGTACCCTCTCTCCAGGCCCTCTATCCCTAACCCATCTCCCAATCTTGATTCTCCTCCTCCCCTCGCCACCCAGCCAACCGCCTCGTGACCCGCTCGTAGAAGGCGGAGGTCAAGGTCACCCGACGCACGGTTCCCGCCGCGAGGACGCCGCGTACGGTGACAAAGACGGCGCGCAGGTAATTCCCCGGTCGGAAATTGGAATCATGAGGTGCGGGCGGGCGGGCGGGCGGGCGAAGGGTTTGGAAGACGAAGAGGGGTGAAAGGAAGGCGAAGAGAGAAAGGGCGCGCGCGGGTGCCTCTCCTCGCGTCGTTCGAGCGGGCGTGATCGGCGCGAGCGGGCGGGAGTAAACGCCATGAAACGGGAAGGCGACTAACTTTCTTCCTCCGAAGAAATGGTAAAGTTTCTACTTAACAAATGAGGATCGAACTTTCGTCGCGTGCTCAGAGGAAGAGGGTTTCGTGTCTCGTGCCGATACTCGCCGCGAAACCTAATACTTACCTACACTATGTGCGCGCATGTGCAAACGACCTTTAAAATTATTAATGAGAAATGGTACATAAACAAGCATATATATTCAGGCATATGCGGTTTTGTTTGTTATTGTTTTGCTTATGTGCGTGTCAATGATCGTGAATATGAGTGTGAGAGTCATATATATATATATATATAAATATACTAGTTTCCACGCGACAAAACCCTTTTCCTTCTTCGTTATGTCTACGGCTTTTTCCACATCCCTCATCTTCTAGTTTTTATTCTCTTGGCAGAATTTTTTTTCCATGGGGTGAAATATATATATATATATATATATATATATATATATATATATATATATATATATATATATATATATATATATATATACATATATATATACATATATATATATATATATATATATATATATATATATATATATATATATATATATATATATATATATTTCACCCCATAGAAAAAAAATCTGCCAAGAGAATGAAAACTAGAAGATGAGGGATGTGGAAAAAGCCGAAGACATAACGAAGAAGGAAAAGGGTTTTGTCGCGTGGAAACTAGTTAGAACTTGCGAGCGATCAAAGATCTCGCTCGACGCAAGCCGGATCTTCCGTCCTCATGCGCCGAAGACAGGATCGAATTATCGGTTATCAAGCGCAAGAAACAAACGTGAAGATGTTCCAGGCAACGCAAGGGGATATGAAGAATGCTTTCCTGTACCCCGATATCGGATATGTATTCCTGACATAAGCATGGCTATCAAGTAATCAAACACACTGATTACTGATGAATACCTACAGCGAATATGACAATTATGGGCATTTATTCTCTTATCAGATTTTGATGCTTCTAGCAAACACCAAACTGACGCAATGTAACAAAATAACCCCCCCTCCCTCCCTCCCTCTCTCTCTCTCTCTCTCTCTCTCTCTCTCTCTCTCTCTCCTCTCTCTCTCTCTCTCTCTCTCTCTCTCTCTCTCTCTCTCTCTCTCTCTCTCTCTTATTCTCTCTCTCTCATTCTCTCTCTCTTATTCCTTCTCTTATTCCTTCTCTCTTATTCTCTCTCTCTTATTCTCTCTCTCTTACTCTCTCTCTCTCTCTCCCTCTCCCCCTCCCTCTCCCACTTCCACTACCTCTTTCACTTTCACTTCCCCTCCCCCTCCCACTCCCACTCCCTCTCCCTCTCTCTCCTCTACCCCTCTCCCTCTCCCTCTCCCTCCTCTCCCCCTCTCCCTCTGTCTTCCCATTTCCCAGAAACACACCCAATCCCAAACCAAGTTAATGCTACCCGAAAACACACACATGCACAAAAAGAGAGAACTAGCTCCGCAGCCGCAACTTAGCACAAAGGATTATGCACCATTTAACTCTATCAACGGAGGCAGTGATTCGCAGCGCTCGACCTTTCCCTGAAATACCAGCCAGGAAAGGGAGTGGGTGCGCCGGGCCCGACCAAACAATAGGTCAGGCCCGGACTTTAATGTCAGACCTAAGATCCTCGTCGGTAAATCATAGCCCGCGGCGGATTCCCTCGGGACATTACCCGGAAGAACGAAGAATGCAGGTAAGTAAAAACAAGGCGAGTGGTAAGGTGAGAGACAGGAAGAGGGAGAGAAGGAGGTGGAGGGAGAGAGGGAGGTGGAGGGAGAGAGGGAGGTGGAGGGAGGGAGGAAGGGAGGGAGGAAGGGAGGGAGGGAAAGAGGGAGGGAGGGAGGGAGGGAGGGAGGGTAGGAGGAGATGAGGGAGAGGGAGGGAAGGAGGAGATGAGGGAGAGGGAGGGAGGGAGAGAGAAAGAGAGAGAGAGAGGCGGACAAAAAAAAACATTGTTGGGATGAGATTTCCAGTGTTTGTTTTCGAAGCCACAGCCGAAGTACAGTTTAGGATCCCTCGGCATTCCTCTCCCCATTTCCATCGTCTTTCTCTTCCTTTCCTCGCTTCGTTTCCTTTAATCCTCCATGAAAGGATGCACAAAATGTGACAACTCAGCTTTAAACCACAGGGCGCATCCTGCCCTGTCGACGCGTCCTGTGAATAAGCGAAACAACCCTTTTCTTGCAACGCCGAGGCCGCGGAAACTGCCCCTTCCAGATCGACCTATTGTCCCAAAAATGTGATGAACTACGATGATTCTGTTCGTAACAGATCATATCGATTTGGCATTATGAACTCAATACACAAAGTATATGAAGTGCAGGGCTTGTGAATTTGGCCTTAATTCATTAATAAACTAATTTTTTTCACGATATTAGCACGTTTTAGGTTTAAGGCAGGTAAAAACCATATTCTCAATTTAAATGAATAGCATACCCCTACTTTATACTGAAATTCTTAGATACATACACACTTCACCTTACGCATTTCCGCATTTCTGCAGGATTGCTTCGTCACTCGATATGAAATGTTGATGATATGTCCTATTAATCTATACTACTAACACTTTGTAACCACTGGTCCCAGTAAAAAGTATTTCATTGTCAAAAATCAAGATAATAGTGCTTATCTTAATGAGTGATGTTTGATCAGTGCTTAATGTATTTATGCCATGTTTATAGTAACAAAGATATTGAAAATCTAAACCTGCAACCCGCCACTCTCTCCCTCTCGCTTTCTCTGTCTGTCTATCTGTCTGTCTGTCACTCTCTCTCTCTCTCTCTCTCTCTCTCTCTCTCTCTCTCTCTCTCTCTCTCTCTCTCTCTATATATATATATATATATATATATATATATATATATATATATATATATATATATACACATACCTCTCCCTCTCCCTCTCCCTCTCCCCCTCCCTCTCACTCTCCATCTCCCTTTCCATTTCCAATTTCCATTCCCTTTCCCTCTTCATCCCCCCTCCATTTCCCTCTTCCTCTCCTTCGCCCCTCTATCTATCTATCTATCTATCTATCTAACAAATATCTATCCATCCCCTAGTCTCTCTCTCTCTCTCTCTCTCTCTCTCTCTCTCTCTCTCTCTCTCTCTCTCTCTCTCTCTCTCTCACTCTCACTCTCACTCTCTCTCTCTCTCTCTCTCTCTCTCTCTCTCTCTTCTCTCTCTCTCTCTCGCTGTGTGTGTGTGTGTGTGTGTGTGTGTGTGTATGTGTGTGTGTGTGTGTGTGTGTGTGTGTGTGTGTGTGTGTGTGTGTGTGTGTGTGTGTGTGTGTGTGTGTGTGTGTGTGTGTGTGTATGTGTGTGTGTGTGTGTGTGTGTGTGTGTGTGTGTGTGTGTGTGTGTGTGTGTGTGTGTGTGTGTGTGTGTGTGTGTGTGTGAATATACACATCCTACATTTTTATATACAAGCATAAATACTTACCTATATTGAGTAGGTAGTGAAAGAGAAACGGAGAAAAAAGAAGAAACAACGCGTTTAATCTGAATTAGGTAATTTTTTCACAATACCTTCGCATAATCGATCGCGACGATTTTGGTATCGATGGATTCCTCGCTCCCTCTAGTACATGCAGAGATTATACCCCCCACCCCACCCCGACCTCCACATTCTTGGCCCCGATTGCCGGGGAAACTGCGGGGAAGAATATGAATAATATAATAGAATCACTCACTACATTGTCTAATCCAACCCCTGCTAAAGAAAGAAAGAATCGGGCGCCCCCGCATGTCGATCGTGCGCTCGACCCCGCCGAGGATACGGGGAGGACTCTTTGTTTTCCTTGACGGAAGTTGGGGGCGGGATCCCCCCAGGAGGGAGATCGCAGGGGTCACAGCCCTCTGCATTTGACAATATAGTGACTGATTCTGTATATATTCATATCTTACCCTGCAATTCCCCTGGTACATTCTATGCCCTCCCCTGTTATCGGGGCCAAGATTGTCGCTAATGGGGGGGGGGGGGGGGGCATAATCTCGATCTGTTTGGATAGTAGGGAGTGGGAGGAATCCAACGGTACCAAAATCGTCGCGATCGGTAAGGCGAAGGTATTGCGTAAAATTACTCTGGAATGCAAATTCGAAGTGGCGGAAAGTGCAATAAAGAGAAAACATGAACTACTTCTCTTGTTCCGAAGACAACAACGGCATCGTCCGTCAAGCCGAAGCCCCAAATGCAAAACGTCTTAAGTACTCTCTCGTCGCACATTTAACAGGCACTGAACCCCTTTCCCCTAACCACCTAGAACAGGTGTGAAGGCGTAAAAGGAAAAAGAAAAAGAAAAAGAAAAAAAAAAAAAAAAAAAAAAAACGCCTCACGAGAAATTCGAGACAAATCTGCGAATAAGTTGTTAATTCCTCTACATCTCCTAAATCCATACTGTAATTTGAAGAAAAAAAATATATGCAGCTTGATAATATTGTAATAATCATATTCACAATAATAATAATATAAGAAAAGGAGCTAGAAAGTACTCAGAGAGCGCAGACTTTCGCAACCGTTTCAAAATCAAAGCTCAAAATACGTAAGTTTACCACATATTTCCAAAGAAAGTCAGTTCTATGGCAGACCTAGCGTGTGCTATAAATCACAATGACTATTAATCCGTTAACTACATCCATAATCCATTCGTGAATCCGGGTTCATTACCAAAATCTAATTAATTGGGCCTTAGGCAACCCAACCATATTCTTTTCATCATGATCCGTAAGTAACGTTTTGTGTAATCCTACTAACTTACCAAGATATCAGTAAAGATACTGCCTCCTCCCTTGGCGGAGACAGTTATGTTAATCCCTGATGATGATATCGATGATGATAGTAATAATAATGATAACAATAAGAACAACAATAACAATAATGAATTATCATTATTATTATTAATATACTTATCATTATCATTATTATTATCACTATTATTATTATCATCATTATCATTATCATTATTATTATTATTATTACTATCATCATTATCATCATCATTACCATTACCCTTCATTATTATCATTATCATCATTATTATCATTATCATCATCATCATCATCATTAGCTGTAGTGTCATTATTATTATCACTATTATTATTACCATTACTATTGCTATTATCATTAATAATATTATTATTATCACCAGAATCATCATCACCATAAAAATCATTATTACTATCATGACCTTCGTTATCTTGATAAAAAAAATCATCATCACCATCATTATTACAACTATCATCATCCTTTTTCTTATTCGTGTTGACATTTTCATTACAATTAGTGTCATAATTATCATCCTTTATAAACATAATCATTGTCTCAGAAAATAAAATCATCACAAATATTGTTATTATATTTGCTATATGCCTTACTTTCAATATCATTATTATGATAGTTTTCATTATTATCATAATTACCATCACTATTGCAGTGGCTGCTCAGGAGGGG
>NC_051395.1:20601934-20604434 GCF_015228065.2 Penaeus monodon | reverse complement strand
GGATGGAAAGTAACATAAGCTATTATCATGGTCTCAGACAAGGCTTAAATAAAATGCGAATATTAAAGGTCAGTGCTTTTTACCACGTGTAAAAATACGGATTTTTCAATTGCTGCCGCTTCACCCCGACAGATATCTCTCTAAGCCGTTTTCAGAGAATACCGTCCTTCCAAGAAGACCGGGTTTGTGGTGAGAACAAAGGAGAAGGCGTGATTTTCTACCGCATCATTTGAACGCGGAAGAAAGGGTAAAAATAACTGCGATGGTGATAGGAGAATTGCTGTGATATACAATCCCAGTATCACACAAGAACACCATCAAAGATCACTAGGTAAGCCGTTCGTGCGCCAAAGATCACGCAACGGGTGGCCTTTAGCTCCCTCTCGAGCGCCAGATGTACTCGAAGATGCCGCAAAGGTCACCGTTTCGAATTTTCTTCAGGAGCCGAGGAGACGCACAGGCCTCTCGCGCGGCCGCTCTTCGCCTCGGCTTAGGGGCTTGTTCTGAATCCTGATAGAGCAGCGCACATAAAATACTAGATCCCGACCCTACTGCCGCCACTACGGTCTGACGGGCGGCGGGAGTGCAGATGGATTTAGAACGAAGAAATGTGCGTTATTCCGTCGGCCTGCGAGGGGCTAGCGTAGTGAAAAGAAATGTATTATGTCCTGAAACTGGAACGAGTCTGGCATTGTGCGTTCTGCCTCGCCAACTCTAACAAGGACTGTCTTGAATATCACTGCTCTATGCTGAAACTTAACTTTCAAAACTTAGAAATATCGCGACTTACAGAGATACGTAGGACTATTATGAGCCATAGACACAACAAAGACGGCTTCAAGTGAGTCTGCATGAAGAATTTCCGAAAAAAAGCCAGTGTTCGAGGAAATATATCACATTAAGACGGATCGACTTGTGTCTTCATGTAGCCATAGTATGTGTCTCGGCGTTAGCTACCTTCTCATGCATTTTCTCACAACGTTCCTTAGAGAATCTGTATTCTGTATCTTCTGCTAATATTTAATAGTTAATGTTTTCTAAAAAAAAAATAATAATAATAAAATAAAAATAGTAGTAATGAAAAAAAACTTATCTGGCTTCATTTCAAGCTTCCCTAAAGTTTTATTTTAGCTATTTCGGCATACAAAAAATTTAAAGGCTTTACTTCTCAAACATTTTCAACATACCATTGTGACATATCTTTGAATCCTAAAAGAACGCATGTAAAAAGGTTCTACATGAGTAGACACTTCATTTTGCATTTCCCAGCGACACCGTGCTGGATGACAATATCACTGTAGTTATCACCATCATAACAGAAATAATGATGGTAAAGAGGGTGATAAATATCATCGTTATCAACATCATTATCAACACTATGACCGTGGTGACAATAATGACAACGACAACAACAATAAAAATAAAACGGAAAAATAAGAAAAACGAAAAAGGGCATTCACTCAGAAAAAAAATCAGATCGCATTTTAAGTGAAGAGAGTTCAAAAGCCACAGATGCCGTCCGCCTCCCAGATCCCCCATCCTTCTGGCATCTGCCAAGCATCTCCCAAAGTACTGTTGCTTCAGGAGCTTTGAAGAGTTGGAAAATGGTCCATTTCTTTCTCCCCCTTTTGGTATTTTAGGTTTTTGATGGTGTAAGAGGAATATAGGGTAAAACGGAAAATAGAAGCTGAATAGTGTGTGTGTATACAGCTTCGTACACCTGCAGCTTGACTTGACTTGCGAGCAATATCTTAATTTGAGGTAATAGGATAATTTCATGGTTTCTTCGATATAGATATAAGCATCGTCTTAGGTATGTGTTTTGAAAACCGCGGATGAAGACACTGGGAGACAAATCCAAAAAGCAGAGGCAGCTAGAGTGAGTCAATAAATAAATAGAAACAACATAATGTAATGAAAATGGATTACAGACAATAACCAGAAAAAAAACACGCCTATAAAGAAACGAGGAGACAAAGAAGAAAACTCAGACGGTGAAGTCTTAAAAAAAATCGAAGAGCCATTAAACACGAAGAATGCCCCTGGCAGAAAAATAGAAGAAGAAAAAGGAAAAAGTAAAAAACATGCATCTGAGAAGTCTCAAGTCTCGGAGATGAAGAGGAAGACGACACTCTGCCTGGCGTGTAATGGCCACATTCAGTGCGGGATGAAGACGGCCTACCGAGGCACTTGTTATCGTAAATTGAAAAAAATAATATTTCAGGACTGGAGATTAGGGTATTGTCACTCCAGTACACAGACGGGGAGAGACGGGCTGGTGCCCCGTAGATGCCTGTTTAAGGTGTGTGGTTCAAAACGGTAAATCATGCACACAGGTGCAAACACAAACACACACACACACACACACACACACACACACACACACACACACACACAACACACACACACATACCAAGCATGTTGCGAGCAAATTAAGCACCGGCCCCCCGCCCCACACTTCTCCCCGACCCTAGTTCCGCGCCAGGGGGTCTCTTCCGCA
>NC_051395.1:20581934-20594434 GCF_015228065.2 Penaeus monodon | reverse complement strand
CCCTCTTATCTATTTCTGTTATATTCAAATCCTTTTCGTTCTTCATTACCCAATGAAATCATTTTTCGAAATGCTGTGACCTTTTCACTGAATACAAAAATGAATTTCGTCTTTTACTAATAATATATGAATTATTCTAAACTCACACACACACAAACACACACACACACACACACTATATATATATATATATATATATATATATATATATATATATATATATATATATATATATATATGTGTGTGTGTGTGTGTGTGTGTGTGTGTGTGTGTGTGTGTGTGTGTGTGTGTGTGTGTGTGTGTGTGTGTATGTGTGTGTGTGTGTGTGTGTACATATGCATATACACATATGCAGCATATCTACTGTGAGTGATGGAGAATGTGTGTGTCCCTGAGCCGTCCGCAGTAAAGAGATTATTAATGATATCAAGCGTAACAGAAACGAAAGAAAGAAAAATGTAGACAACCAAGTGAATTCCATGTTGCCAAAACCTACACAGTTGTAATTTTCATACGAAATGGTGGTGAAACGAGACTTTCCTACGTCACGACAGCTGAATGTTTAAACTAACCGCAATTTTTACGTATATATAAGGTAGACTAAAATAAATTATAATCTAAGTTAAATAAAGCCATGCACGGAAACAAGAAATAAAAGAAGATCGTGGGTGATATAACATATTCCTCGAAAATAAGCCAAAACAAAGCATTACAATGTACAGTTGCCTGAGTAGGCTCTCAACAACTCTTTCGCTCCATTAGCATATCACTCTTATTCAATCATTGTCACAGCAGTGACTTGCTTTCTCTCTTTCTTTCTCTCTTTCTTTCTCTTTCTCTTTCTCTTTCTCTCTTTCTCTCTCTCTCAGTCCTGTTAGATGGGGATGGATCAGCAATGATAAACCGATGACAAATCAAAAAGAAGTGAAGTAGAATAGGCATAGTGAAGTTGATGCTAGTGAAGGAGGAGGAGGAGAAATGGGAGGAGAATGAGAACTCGGCGAAGAAGGAAAAGAGGGTGACGAATAAGCAGAATCCCCCCCCCCAAAAAAAAAAATAATAATAATAAAAAAAAGAATAATAATAACCATAACGCATATAATCTACAATTGCAGAACAGTGCGTGATCCAACGGTAATATCTAGCTAATCACGCCTCGTCTTCTGTAATGTTGTTGATCACGTAATTGAGGAGACAATCATGAGAGAGAGAAAAAAAGTGAGAAACACACGTGATGAAAAATAAGAGAGAGAGAGAGAGAGAGAGAGAGAGAGAGAGAGAGAGAGAGAGAGAGAGAGAGAGAGAGAGAGAGAGAGAAGAGAGAAGAGAGAAGAGAGAAGAGAGAAGGGAGAAGAGATAAGAGAGAAGAGAGAAGAGAAGAGAGAAAGAGAGAAAGAGATAGGGAAGTGAGACAATGACAGAAGGAGTAAATGCGAGAGAGAGAGACTCAGAAAGATAGATGGACATCAGATAGACGCACAGACAGCTAAAGAAAAATAAATATCCCAGAAGAGGGACGTAGGCGAGAGAAAAAGCGAGAGTGAATGTGCTTGGATAAATAGCAAGAAATAGCAAGAGAAACAAAAAGGCGCATGTCGAGGGAGCTAGTTTCGCAAGAGGAGAAGGAGAGGAGGGGGCGTAGAGGGGAGGAGGGGCTGTGGCTGGGAGGAGAAAGGGAGGAGGGGGGTGTAGCGGGGAGAGGAAGGGGAAGAGAAGGTGTAGCGGGGAGAAGGGTGCTGCTGGATGGGGAAAGGGGGATGAGGAGGGAGGGGTGTAGATCTCCAACAATAAAACGGTTTCCAAAGTTTAAATGAGGTCAGACTCCATGAATGGAATTGCTGACCAATTTTATTTTTGTGGCTGACCATGCCGTCCGATGTGCTTTGAGTAAACACGAACAACTTTTGACACTGCGATCGACAGGAGAGGGAGACACGACAGATGGACAGACAAACTGTGCCTTTCACTGAGATATCTTGCAACTTCTATTAATAACTGAACTGCAAAAGGACGCTAAATAGCGATGTTCAAATGGAACAATGGGAAAGTTTACAACCAGTATCATCTGTATGTGCACATTTGTGTGTGTATGTGCGTGTGTGTTTACGTGCTTACATTTATGTGTAGACATGGCCGTACAACAACTATCATAAAGAACAACAACAGCAATACAAACAACTGCAATAAAAGAATGGGTAAAAACAGAAGAATGTGTAGTCTACCTCAACATTTTTCCTCAAGACTTTTCAGTGAATAGAGAAGCCGGGTTGAAAAGCTATCGTGTTCTCACACTCCTTCTCCAGCTATGCAGCCTGACAGATCCCGAACGAAGCTCATTAAATTGCCACACCTCAATGTACACGTTTTCAAAAAATACCTTTAAAATATGTGCCAGATTGAACACTTGTATGTATGTATTATCCCTTTCTTATGAAAAGTGTTTAAAGCACATTCATCAGTGTTTATTTTACAAAATTTCCTCAAAATTAATTCGTTATTAATTCAATTCAGTTATTCTCCGTTTACTCATGATTAACTGAAGTCAGTTATCATTATTTACTCATTATTAATTCAACCTATTTCTCATTATTTTTCCCAAAATGAGTGTACCCAGCAAACTAATGCTAGAGTCTATTTGAAGTTCTCAAATATCGCTTTTCCACGTATGATGTCTCTCCTCTTTACACGGTGTTTACTGGCGACGAGGAACCCTTTGAAGCAGGGGGAATTTCGGTCCTGCTCGGCGCATTCAGGAAGCAGGGGCGACACAGGGCTGGATGGGTCCCTTCTCCGAAAGATGGGTCATTTATTATAGTCGATCCTAAATGGGTCTATGTTCGTGACATTATAATGTACTGCACTTTCATTGTATGGCATTAGGATTAGCAACATTATCCTTTATGAAGATTATGTATGATCTACGAACTAGAAATTATATAAGAGTTTTAGAAAAATCTTGAATTTAGAGAGATACGTAATGTATCACATGATTAAGAATTAATTAGTTAGATGATAACGGTGATAATAATGAAGATGATGATGATGATGATGATGATGATGATGATGATGATGATGATGATGATGATGATGATGATGAGGAGGAGGAGGAGGAGGAGGAGGAGGAGGAGGAGATGGTGATGATGGTGATCATATCACCGTCAATATCACTATCATCACTATTACCATCATCATTATCATCGTCACCGTTATCATAACCATCATCATCGTCATCATCATCATCATCTAGGTGATCATGATGATGGTGATGATGATGATGACGGTAATGACAATGATAATGATGATGATGATAATGAAGATGAAGATGAAGATGATGATGATGCGGAGGAGGAGGAGAATTAAGATGATGATGATGAGGAGGAGGAGAAGGAAGATGATGATGATGACGATAATGGAGATAACGGTGACGATGATAATGATAATAGTAATAGTGATGATGATAGTGATAATGACGGTAATGATGATATGGAGAAGGAGAAGGATATATGGATGATACTGATATTGAGATAAAGATGATGATGGTGATGATGTTATTGTTTCTTACTAAATTATTAGTTCTATTCTTTTGTTACCGTTATTACTATTACTACTTTTATCATTATCATGATGATGACGATCATCATCATATTCAAGATCATTATCATAGCTACAGCTACAACTACAACAACAACAATAATCACAACACCACATCGCCAAAAACAACAACAATAATGATAATTAACAAAAAAAAAAGTACTGGCAAAGCGTCACAAAAAAAGCGTGAAGAACACTTTCATGTCTGCGGGCAAGCAGTTAGACCTAATGTCGACCATTGCAACGATATCAAGGAAAGAATTGCACAGGGCTGGAAAACTTGCTCTGCAGAACGTCCAATTTCTGTACCTCAAAAAAGTATACAATTCCTACATCTTAGCAGGATCGGAGTGCCAGGCCATCACATAAGGATCACGGGGAGAACACGGAAGAGCCTATAAAAACATGGACGGGAAAATGCTGTGAATTTGGTCACGAGGTAGGTAGAGCTAGAGATATACAGTCAGACAGATGGGCAGGCACACAGGCTGACATACAGGTAGATAGATGAATAATTATAGAGAGACAGATAGATAGAGATAGAGATAGATAGATAGATAGATAGATAGATAGATAGAGAGAGAGAGAGAGAGAGATCCTTGGATTTTCAGGAGATCCGATAGTAGGGAAAGATATAAGACCCTTAATAGATTTGAAAGAATATAAACAGATAAGTTAAAACAAATATCAGGCCAGATTTGAGTTTTGTCGCGTACAAGGTTTAACGGAAAATAATGATACTGTGAAATAAATATTAGAAATTCAAACAACGTATAGGCCTCTTTTGGAGAGAGAGAGAGAGAGAGAGAGAGAGAGAGAGAGAGAGAGAGAGAGAGAGAGAGAGAGAGAGAGAGAGAGAGAGAGAGAGAGAGAGGTAACTGCTGAAAAATAGAAATTCTATCATACCAAAAGTAGTATCCTTCTGTCGTCGAATTCTAAAACTATTCCTTTGGCCGGCTCTGCAATACCCGGCCCCTGATGGAACAAGCAACGGCGATGCATGTCTCCCTCCCTCCCTCCCTATCTATCTCCATCCCCCTCTCTCTCTCTCTCTCTCTCTCTCTCTCTCTCTCTCTCTCTCTCTCTCTCTCTCTCTCTCTCTCTCTCTCTCTCTCTCCTCTTCTCAATTTGGCTTTGGCATTGCCATTGCCTCTGCCTCTCCCTGTCTTTCTGCTCTCCCCTATATCTAACTACATCTACACCTCTTTCTCATAACACGAGAAATATGAACATTCCTGGCCTTGCAGCTTACACTTCCAAGCCATTGCAGGCTATGTTGTACGACGAAGGTATCCATCCGGTACATTCATTGCAGCCTTGGCAAGATAAAGCCGCCCGAGCATGTTGCAATTTTTCTCGTCGCGATCAGGAAGTTCCTGTATTTCAATAGACGCCTTTCCCTTGATTTCTCTCAAACTTTTTTTTAACAGCTTCAAACTTTAAAATATTTCAAGACAGTTATGCTAAACATTTGCAAACATCTGCATCGGTCGGGCTAACTTTAACATTAAAAGGCGCGAGGTACAGGGCAATCACCAAGTGAAATCCACGGTGTCAGGGGATATCACAGATAAGTCTCGACGGCATATTCAATAACAGTACTGATGGTACCTAAAGCAACATCACAAGCCTGCCGCACTATTTCTCTTTATTGTTCTTAAGTTTCTCCTTTTTAATTTTTCGTAAATGTATAAATGAATAGCTATAAGGGGAGTGGCTGATTACAGGGATGTGCATCGCCGTCACAGTCTTGGTGAAGAGTGACTCTAATTCCCAAAAGAACCCAGTTTTGAAGGCCACGTGGCGTTATGCGCAACTCCAACAAGATCTGATTGAAAGTGAAAAAAATTGCTGTACTTCGAGTTTGGGACAATCGGCCTCTCCGTCAGTACTCGAAGTATCGGGTTTTCTTTGAGTCTCTACTTCAATTATTTAACCTACTCCTTTGTTAAACTGGGGTTTATCTAAATCATAAAATATAAAGTGGTTAGCTAAAAATGTAAGGTTATATAAGCACTATGAAACTTATTTCACATCAAGAAAACGAAATTATTGTATAAATGATGTAAAAATCAAAGGATGTAAATATAAATTTTGTTCCATATAAAAAAATTAAATTACTGTCAGTACCCCTGTTTAACCAAAATGCATTCCTTCCATTTCACACGTTTAAAATTGTTACTGACATTGTGCCTTTCTGCTGCACGAAAACCAATTGCAAGTATGGAGACCAGACTCCCCCCCCCCCCCATAGAGTGCTCGTGCAGAGCAACACCGTCTTATCAACACAGTCCCATACAATAAGCGTCGTCCAAATGCGACCAAGCCTATCCACGAGACGCCGCCCATGAAGAGACAATCCTACGTGGGAAAATGTACACGTGTCCTAGACCAGCGCCTCTCCTGGCAACAAGGACACAATGCTCAGATTGTTCTCCCGATTTAGACCCAAAGCTGCGCTGCTGCGCTGATGGGATCGAGTGATGGCTGCGGGAAATGCGGAAGTATTGGGGAATCAAGAAAACGTGCCATTTTATAAATTGCGCTTAAACATTTGAACATACAAAATACTTTTACACAAACGCCGGAAAGGAATTGCTAGACAAAAAGCCAGAGAGGGATAGCTCGTGTGCGTGAGCGTGTACGTGTGTGTGTGTGTGTGTGTGTGTGTGTGTGTGTGTGTGTGTGTGTGTGTGTGTGTGTGTGTGTGTGTGTGTGTGTGTGTGTGTGTGTGTGTGTGTGTGCGAATGTGAGTGTAAGTGTTAGTGTGAGCGTAAGCATGAGTGGGAGTGAAAGTGAGTGAGAGTATCAGTGTGTGAGTGTGATTGAGAGTGAGTATGAGAGTGAGAGTGAGTGTGAGTGTGTGTGAGTGAGAGTATTAGTGTGTAAGTGTGAGTGTGAGACTGAAACTGAGTGAGAGTATTAGTATGAGTGTGAGTATATGTATGTGCACGCGTTTCCAAAAATATTCTGTCACGATTCTCAGTGGGTTTTTCTTGTTTATTCTGCGATCCCTCCTCTCCAGATCGAAACGCGTTTCTCTTGGGCATCTCTGTTAGTCTTTCTCTCGATGCATCCGCCTCACTCTTTCCCTTGGCGCATCCCCTTATTGCAGTTCCCTGGTGAGACGAATGTGATCATGTATCGTTTATTTTAGTGCTTCCCCTTGATACAACTCCTAAACATTCCAGCCTTCCCGGTACAGAGCCCTGCTCATATAAATCCCGCTCGTCATTTTTCTTCTTCTTTTCTACAGAATTACCGACACAGGTTCTTGTATGGATACATACGTGCATACTTACGTTATCACATTCTGCCCTTTTCTCTACTGTTATATAGTCACTAAATTTTTTGTCCTTTTCGGTTTAAGAAAAAAAAAGTCCACGAGGGAAAAGACTATCAGCTGAACACTTTACGCTGGGACAACCCAACTTTCAAAGTATAGGTGAAACAACAAATGCCTCTTCTTAAACTTTTGTGCAGCTGTAAGCACTTGAAAATCACATTTTCAACGGAGGTTTGTTCAAACTATTAAATCAAGCTAATTAACTCCCAAACTGCACTATTATCTTAGCATTAATAAAAAACAACCATGAAGCACACTCAAATGGGATGTACTTGTGTAATACTGTGATATATATTACATATTAGATTTTTTCCTCCTTCTCCGTGCCAATATTCCAACTACAGACATTTCTAAACTTATTCTTAATTACACTCAAGCAAAATATATTCACTCCTGAAAGCTTTCCATCTTGGATGTATTCTAAAGGACACATTTACAGTAATGACTAGCTCACTTTACAGGACGACAAAGATATTTCATCAAATTCACCCCCACCCCCATAAACAAACAAACAAAAACGCAATAAATCAACATTATCCATTATTGGTCACTAATTTTGCTTTTTACCAGACGGGCACTATGTATCGACTTGGATATTCCTCGCACATTTATTACGCAACTTTATTCCCCGAAGTCTGCAAATTCTCTCCGCCAAATCCCCGAAGTCATTTTTCTCGTTCGTGATCAGATAACACGACTAGGAGAACAACATATCATCTAACTTATAACAGGTGATAGATGCACGAAAGAAAAGTTATGTGTATATATGCATACATACACACAGGCAAGCATATATTCATGCGTAGATAGATGTACCATATATACAAGTGTGCGTGTGCGCGTGCGTGTGCTCGTACGTGTGGGCGTGCGCGTGAGCGTTTGCGTGATAAAATTCATGCTCGCTGCACATCAAAAATCCTTCTCCGCTGGCCACGTAGCAGTTTCCTAAGGCCTTTCCCGCCGCCAGCCTCCCGAGTGGGTCCCACTCTATTAAGTGCGCTCCCGCCCTCGCCGCCCATCGGAAAGTGCAAAGAAATGTTCTTCTCGCCATCGCGAGAGAAGCTTTGAGATTGCGTCATGCGCGATTTCTTTGTCGCTTGACTTTGGCGTCCGGATTGAAAGACACCGAATATCGGGAAACGTTTGCGAGGCAGCATCTGTAATAACAGTAATGACAAAGAACATATTGATGAATATTGGGGTGCCCACACATACACAGACACATATACACATAATTACAGAAATATATACAAGTATAAATGTGTGTGTGCGCGCGCGCGCGTGCGTGTGTGTGTGTGTGTGTGTGTGTGTGTGTGTGTGTGTGTGTGTGTGTGTGTGTGTGTGTGTGTGTGTGTGTGTGTGTGTGTGTGCGTGCGTGCGTGCATGCGTGTGTGTGTGTGTGAAAGATGTAATAATGCAATGTCTCATTGATATAGATTTATAACAACCCTCCCTAACCAGGCCTCGAACCTAGGTCACTCCGGATATGAACCGGTACTAAACCGACCAGACCACACGACCACTAAAAGGAGTGTGCAGCTAGGCTCTAACATAGACATTACCTATATACTCATACATGAGTAATGGTAGCTAGTTAGATCACTCCTTTTAGTGGATCGTGTGGTATGGTTGGTTTAGTGCCGGCCCTGGTCAGGGAGGGTTGTTATATATATATATATATATATATATATATATATATATATATATATATATATATATATATATATATATATAATATATATATAATATATATACGTATATATACATACATATACAATATATATACATACATATACATATATATATATATATATATATATATATATATATATATATACACATATATACAAATATATACATATACATATTCATATGCATATACACACATATATGTGTATGTATATATATATATATTTTTTTTTTTCAACGGTAGGTTCATGTTTGAGCCGCCGTGGTCACAGCATGATACTCAATTGTAGTTTTCATGTTGTGATGCTCTTGGAGTGAGTACGTGGTAGGATCCCCAGTTCCTTTCCACGGAGAGTGCCGGTGTTACCTTTTAGGTAATCATTCTCTCTATTTTATCCGGGGTTGGGATCAGCACTGACTTGGGCTGGCTTGGCCACCCAGTGGCTAGGTAGGCAATCGAGGTGAAGTTCCTTGCCCAAGGGAACAACGCGCCGGCAGGTGACTCGAACCCTCGAACTCAGATAGCCGTCATGCCAGTCTTGAGTCCGATGCTCTAACCACTCGGCCACCGCAGCCTTATGTGTATATATATATATATATTATATATATATATATATATATATATATATATTTATATATATGCACGCCCATACACACACACACACACACACACACACACACACACACACACACACACACGAACACACATATATATATTTGCTTATATACATGCCTACACATAATATATATATATATATATATATATATATATATATATATATATAACACATATATACACACACACACACACACACACACACACACACACACACACACACACACTCATTTACGAGGAATAAATCAACAGAAATGGCTGTTATGTCATTTACAAACCATATCTACAAGGCCTTTGATAATAACGAATTCACCCAATTCTGCTCTCAAAACTATTTCATGGTGTCAGGGGCTCTGCAAACCGCTTGTTTCGTTCATACCAGTATCTCATGGTGTACCGCAAGGGTCACTGTTAGGGCCTCTTCTTTTCCTGATTTATATCAATGATTTGGTGAAAACATCCCCGTATCTGGAATTCATCTTATATGCTGATAACACTAACCTCTATGCTTCAGGTAAAGATATCAATCAACTCATTTGTAACATCAACAGAGAACTCAACACTATCAGTAATTGGATTTCTTCAAACAAACTGACGCTAAACGTTAAATCACATTATGTTATATTCAATCGTAATAAGAAACTTCCCCCTACACTTTTGCCGGTAATATTAGAACATAAACCCCTGTCAAGGAAAACCGAAACTAAATTTCTCGGAGTAATAATTGATGATAAATTATCGTGGAAAAGTCACACGAACAGTATTCGTCAAAAAATTAATAAACAGTGTGGTATCTTGTACCATACGCGTGATTTTCTCACAATGAATGCCCGTAAATGCATATATTTCTCATTAATCTATCCACATATAACATACTGTGCAACACTGTCTGGGGAGCTGTCAATGAAACCACGCTAAAGCCCGTTATAACTGCCCAAAATGAGTAATCTGAACAATTGCTCGATTAGGCAAATGTGACCATACCAATGAGGCATTTTCAACACTGAAACTATTGAAACTGAGATATATATAAATACCTACTTTTGTGCTCTCTTCATTTTTAAATGTATCAATATCTACGAAAATAACTTATTCCGGTTCAGAAATTATTTAAGATATCCTCAGCGATCAAACTCACTATTATTATAGGCTCAAACCAATCAAAAACATGCATTTTATATCATGGGGTAAGTGTATGGAATAATCTGCCCTCGCATCTCCACAGTGCTCCGTCACTGCTGTCACTCAAAAAATCGTTGAAGACCCACCTATTACACATGTCAGAGTGAATGCTAAGGTTTAGGACAAATGTAAAAAGTAGTTTGAATAAGTATATATACGGGTACATAACAGCGGGTATTCATGCATCAGTACGAATGTTTACATAAGTGTACAATGTATCTGTGTAATACATTTATAAATATATGTGTATGTGTACATGAAAATGCATGTAAGGTTAATAGAAGCATATTTGTGTGTGTGTGTATATATATGTGTGTGTGTGCGTTTGTGTATGTATATGTATGTGTATGTACATGTGTATAAGTATATTCATATATATGTATGTATGAGTGTATTTATGTATATGTATGTGTATATATATGTTTGTGTATAGGTATGTATTTTTATGTGTATAAGTGTATATAAACTGTATATGTATGTATGTGTTTATATATGTAGGTATGTATATATGATCCACTAGTCTGTCCTTTGTTATGTGTATGTGTGTATATATAGATATAATCTTGTGCAATATATCATTTCAGTGTTTATTGTTTTATGAATAAAATTATTCTTTTATTACAACTTATTCCACTTATTCCGATCTACTAGTCTGTCCTTTGTTATATATAGCATATTGTATATTTTTATATCTTTTACTGTTATCGTCTCCACTTGCGAGTGGAATGACTGAGTCTAAGAATTTAAATACACATTAATTCCCTTATAATAAGGTGCCTCCTTAAGAGAACTTGTGTTCTCAGGAGGCTCAGCCATTCTATTTTCATTTTGTGTATGTCAAACTGTTTTTGTGTATATTGGCTAAATAAACGTTATCACACACACACACACACACACACACACAACACACATACACACGTGTGTGTATGTGCATGTGTATATATCTATATCTATATTTATCTTTCTATCTATCTATCTATCTATATATATATGTGTGTGTGTATATATGTATATATATATATATATATATATATATATATATATATATATATATATATATATATACATACATACATACATACATACATATATATACATACACATCTATCTATCTATCTATCTATCTATCTATATATATGTATATATCTATATATATGTATGTATGTATGTATGTATGTATGTATGTATGTATGTATGTATGTATGTATGTATGTATGTATGTATGTATGTATGTATATTTGTACTTACATGCATATATATATATATATATATATATATATATATATATATATATATATATATATATGTATATATAGATACATATATATACATATAGATATACACATATCTGTGTGTGTGTGTTTGTGTGTGTGTGTGTGTGTGTGTATGTATGTATGTGTGTGTGTGTGTGTGTGTGTGTGTGTGTGTGTGTGTGTGTGTGTGTGTGTGTGTGTGTGTGTGTGTGTGTGTGTGTGTGTGTGCCTGCATGTATGTACAGTGTACCCCCTTGAAGACACAGAGAAACAAGCAAGCGAAGGCACACTCGAGTGAGGAAGGCGAAAGGGCATCCTTATCCAAATTTATGGAGGAATCACCATCAGCCCTTCTTGCACTGCGCCTGGGGTCACTCGCCTCCTCGCAGAATGAGACTATTCGCACGAGGAAATTCACGCACAAAGTGAACTGGAGGCAAAGGTGTTGTGGATCATCAGGACGAAAGCATTCACTGAATAAGAAAGGTTCAAATGTTTAAATTCCCTTTCCCAATGAAGACGCGCAATCGAACAGAACTTCTCCTGCCGCGAAGTCATTCAAGCCCTTCCAATGTTTTCGCATTTCTCTATTATCCAATCGATTTCGTCGGATAAGGGATAGGCGGCCACATTTCTCCAGTCGTCCAGAGCAGCCACAAGAACACGTCGCCATATTCTTCCATTAGGTAAAGCAGCCACAACCACAACAATGCGGCCATCCCTATGTCAGGTGGCCCCTCCCCGCACTGACAGCCCTCAAAATAAAGCGTCAGCGCCTCCCCTTCCCCAGGCAAGGCTACTGATAAGTTGTCAGGAAGCGCGG
>NC_051395.1:20569434-20571934 GCF_015228065.2 Penaeus monodon | reverse complement strand
TTTCCTGGTGGTGTCATAAAACATTAGAAATACATAACGTTATATATGAAAACGCTAAACAACTTGATGAAAAGTAGCTAAGAATCGTAGTCTGTTAAGTAAACAATATTAATGGCTACTAAGAGCTCGTTCACTCACAGAGTTCTCTGTACAAGGTGCCTAGAAACTCTTCTCTTAAATAAATGAATAACTGAATAAATAAATAAATAAATGACAAATAAAGCGTATCTGCTTCCAGTACGTACCAAACAGTAATATTTAGCAAATATGAAAAAAACACGATCAGACCTTACAAATCTCGGGTGACAACAGCGGTACTACAAGGAATGGTTGAAGCGTGAGCAATACTATCACAATAATTATCTGTACTGCATTATTGTTACCGTTACTCCACATTATTCCATCTTATCACGTTATAGGCACTGTCTCATTACTGTTATCATAAGCATCCACAACCGCAAGAAGCATCACCATCAAACATAATCCCCTTCATAAAGCTATCAAACAAGAACATTATCCCCATCGACCTTTAAATCTTTTCCATTTATACTAATCGCAAAACACCTACGCGACGCATCCATTCAGGGCATTTCTCGCTCGGACGGACTTGGGTTGGGTAATGCTCCCTTATTTCCCCATACTTTCCCTTGTGGCATTCCTTTCTCTTGCGTTCCCTTGCCTTTTCTCTTGGCATGCCTCTCATTTGCATTTCCTTGTGGTGTTCCTCTTCTTTGTTTTTCCTCGTGTCATTCGCCTCCCTTGTTTTTTTCCTCACAGCAGCCCCATCCCATGCTTTCCCTCGCGGCATTCCATCCTCATTTTTTCCATGGCATTCCCATCTATTATTTTCCGTTCCAGCGTCCATTTCTCTTTACGTTCCTCCAGACATTCTCATTCCCGCTTTTTCCTCATGGCATTCCTCCCGCTTGCTTTCCCTCACGCCACTCCTTACCGGCTACAGATCAGTAGCGCCATTACCGCGTGAGGGCAACAGAGATCAAATCAAGGTGCCGCCCAAGGTCTATATAAGTAGGCCTTGGGTGCCGCCCACGGGAACGCTGTTGATAGCGGAGAAACCAAGCCGCTCCTCTCATTCGCTCTCAGGCTAATCGATTGTTATGGCTTTCTGCTTATTTGTTCGGCTATTCATTAGGGTTATTCTGTTACAGTTGAACTTTGGGTTATTTAGTTATTCATGATATTTATTGTTACTTTCGTTTCATTTTATCTTTCTTTCCGTATTAGTTTGTTAGTAATTTTCTGATCGCTATTTCTTGGTGTGAGTACTCAGTTTCGATTTGACTATGAGGCACTTTCAAATAAAGCAAGATCGTGCTTATTAATTCAAATATACAAACAAACAAACAAATAACATAGTAATAGTGTGTTTCTCATTTATGCTCTTCCTTCTCTCTCTCTCTCTCTCTCTCTCTCTCTCTCTCTCTCTCTCTCTCTCTCTCTCTCTCTCTCCTACCCTCTCTCTCTCCTACCCTCTCTCTCTCCTACCCTCTCTCTCTCTCTTTCTCTCCTACCCTCTCTCTCTCTCTTTCTCTCCACCCTCTCTCTCTCTCTTTCTCTCCACCCTCTCTCTCTCTCTTTCTCTCCACCCTCTCTCTCTCTCTTTCTCTCCTGCTCTCTCTCTCTCTTTCTCTCCTACCCTCTCTCTCTCTTTCTCTCCTCCCCCCTTTTTTCCCTCTCTCTCCCCTTTTTCCCCTCTCCCCCTCTCTCCTTTTCTCTCTCTCTTCCCCCTTTTTCTCTCTCTCCTACCCTCCTCTCTCCTCTCTCTCCCCTTTTTCTCTCCCTTCCCCCCTCCTCCTCCTCCTCCTCTTCTCTCTTCTCCCTTCTCTTCCTCTCTCCCCTCTCTCTCTCTCTCTCCTTTTTTTTTCTCTCTCTCCTCTTCCCTCCTTCCCTCTCTCTCTCTCTCTCCTCTCCACCCCCTCCTCCCCTCTCTCTCTCCACCCCCCCCCTCTCTTCCTCTTCCCCTACCCTCCTTTTCCTCTCCTCCTCTCCTCTCTCTTCCCCCTCTCTCTCTCCTTTTCCTTTTCTCTCCTCTTCTCCTTTTTTTTCCCCCCCCTCCTCCTCCCCCTCTCTCTCTCTCCTTTCTCTTTTCCCCCCTCCTCTCTCCCTCTCTCTCTCTCTCCTCTTCCCCTCCCTCTCCCCCCCTTTTTCTCTCTCCTCCCTCTCTCTCTCTCTCCTCCCTCCCCCTTTTTCCTCTCTCTCCTTCTCCCCTTTTTCTCTCCCCTTTTTTTCCCCCTACCCCCCCTTTTTTTCCCCCTCTCCTCCCCCCCTCTCTCTCTCTCCTCCCCCCCTCCCCTCCCTTTTCCCCTCTCTCCTCCCCCCTCCCCCCCCCTTTTTCTCTCTCTCTCTCCCTCCCCCCTTTCCCCCACCCTCTCTTCCTCTTTCCCCCTTTTTCTCTCTCCTCCCCCTCTCTTCCCCCTCTCCCCCTCCTCTTCCTCTCCCCCTCCCCCCCCCTCCCCCTCCCCCCTCTCTCTTCTCTCCC
>NC_051395.1:20559434-20564434 GCF_015228065.2 Penaeus monodon | reverse complement strand
ACTTTATTTTGGACGGGGAAAAGGGGTTTTTCCTTTTTGTCTCGTCTTCCGTACAAAAACAATTCTCTGTCTGTCTGTCTGTCTGTCTGTCTTCTCTCTCTCTCTCTCTCTCTCTCTCTCTCTTTTCCTTTTTCTCTCTCTTCTCTCCTCTCCTCCCTCCTCTCTCCTCTCCTCTCCTCTCTCTCTCTCCTCTCTCCCCCTCCTCTCTCTCTCCCCTCCCTCCCTCCCCCCTCTCTCTCCCTCTCCCTCAAAAAGTGGCATCGGTAAAGGCATTATAAGAGAAAAGGAAAGTAAAAATTAGCTTTCAAGTGAAAATAAAGAAGCTGCATGCCCGTCGGAACCGCGACCAACAACACTACACATCGCGTCATGTTTTCAGGGCCATGACACCCACCTCGTCCCCTCTCCCTTCTTCCTTTCACCCGTCCTTTTATCCCCCCCCCCCCCATGCTTCTGTACCGACCCCCTCCTGGGTTTACGCTAAGTTTACTACAGATCAGGCCGGACGGCTCCTAGCACGGGCGCCAAGAAAGCGCAAAGTGCCGCGGTCAAGAGACACTCCCGGGGTGCGTGCAGTGGCTCCGAGGCTCCTCCACGGCCTAGAGGGGCGGACGTAAAGACACCGTAGTTCATGAACTCGCTTTAAAGACGATATGAGAGCGACGAGGGTCATCACACCGGGTGAGAGGGTGAGAGCCAAATGCTGGGACCAAGACGCGCCAAGGAGAGAGGGGTTGCTAAGCCAATCTGCTCTTGAGTGGGTCAACAAAGTCGAAAATGGCATGAGATGCGTTAGACCTACGTAGAGCCTAAGTTCACGTCATAAACCTAAAAGGCAAAAGGCATGTATATCGTTATATGAAATATGAAGAGACAGGTCTTCCTACTTATTGGAACTTTTGTCTAAAAATAATTGAAACCAATATAAATATTATTTACTGTTCAAAATAATGCTTAATTAATACTTTATTTCTATATTCGTATATCAATTTATCTCTCAGTAAGACACATTAATATAATGACGGAAAAATAAACTAACATAAAGCTGATTAGAACAAAAACCGCACCGATTTAAAAAAAGTACCGGCAAAAACGCAGCACATAAGCCGTGATAAAAAAAAGGGAAAACAAAAAAAAAAATCAAAACGTTAATTTCACAAGAAGCTTTCTGGCGCACTCATTCTAGAGGAACGACGAGTAATCATTAACATCATTAATCCTTCTTTTATGCATCCTATTGTCCCTAGGGCAGCTCTTACTCTTCTCACTCCTCTTTCTCTCCTCCGCCTCCGCCTCCGCCTTCTCTTTTTTGTTGTTGTTGTTGCTGTTATTTTTCTTCTTCTTCTTCTCCTCCTCCTCCTTCTTCTTCCTTTTCTTCATCTTCTTTTTCTTCCTCTCCGCCTTATCCTTCTCCTTCGCCGTCTCTTCCTCCTCCACCTCCTTTTCTAACTCCACCTCCTCCCTTTCCTCCTCCACCTCCTACTCTTCCATCTCCTACTCTTCCATCTCCTCCCCCTTATCCCCCCCCCTTCCTCCCCCCCTTCCCCTCCCCTCCACTCTTTTCCCCCCCAAAACCCCCCCACCCCCACCCCTTCCTCCACCACTTCCTCCTACATATACATTTTTCTGACCCAGCTGTCGCCCACATTCGCTTGCCGTCAGGCTCTTGTGTCGTCAGTCAATTCATCCTCTTCCCGTGATTGTTTTGACGTCAGTAGATAGTGGTGACGCCATCTCACGTCACTCAAACGTGTATTCGGACGATTAATAAAACATTCAGCAAGAAAATTTAATATGAAACACGTGGAGGTAATTTTATTTTCGACGATGATGAAATGCATTTTAAAACAATGTTATCGAAAGGTACGCACAAATCACGGCAAATAATTAAACTAAGATGTCAAAACATTTATATCACCATTAATGTGAATTTAAAGGGAAAAAATACGTCACAACTGAAACAATCATCAGTACACGTCACATGTACACAATAAATTATATTAACTGGATTCATTTCATTGTTTGGAAATAATTGGATCATTAACGTTACATATCTGCCTGTAATGCTAATCACGGTATTGGGGATATTTTCAGAGCCTGGCAGCAGACTATAATTCTCTCTCTCTCTCTCTCTCTCCTCTCCTCTTCTCTCTCTCCTCCTCTCTCTCTCCTCTCTCTCCTCATTTCACTTTTCTCTCTCTCCTCATTTTCTCTTTTCTCTCTCTCTCTATTTTCTCTCTCTCTCTCTCCCATTTTTTTTCTCTCTTTTTTCTCTCTCTCTCTCTCTCTCTCTCTCTCTCTCTCTCTCTCACTCTTTCTATTCCTATTCCTATTCCTATCCCTATCCCTATCCCTATCCCTATCTCTCTCTCCCTCTCATCCTCTCTCCCTCTCTTCCTCTCCATCTTCTTCTTCTTCTCCCTCTCCCTCTCTCCCTCTCTTCCTCTCTCCCTCTCTCTGTGTCTGTCTCGCACCCACATGGAACGGCATTACAGCGGGAGCCGAGAAAAGCCCCACATACACCGTAAAGATGATTACCCTCATCTCGGAAATATCGCTCGAGCCGTCTCGCTGCCGGGCGCATGGAGGAAAGGTGAAAAGGTGAGCCGGAAGTGTGTCAGAGCGTGGGCGGGCAGGGGGGGGGGTGAGGGGGACGGGCGGGAGGGAGAAGGGGGAATGGGTGATGGAAGGGAGACGGTGGGATGTCAAACGTGTGAAAAATAAAGAGTGAGAGAGAGAGAGAGAAAGAGAGAGAGAGAGAGAGAGAGAGAGAGAGAGAAAGAGAGAGAGAGAGAGAGAGAGAGAGAGAGAGAGAGAGAGAAGACAAAGGAAAAGCAAGGATTGAGAGAAGGTAGCCAAAAGACAAAAGACAAAGAAGGAAGAGGGGAGAGAAAGGATAGGAAAGAGGGGGGAGACGAGAAGAGAAAGGAGAAAATAGTGAGACACGAGAAGGGGCGGAGAGACAACGGGATGAGAAACAGTCCCGGTTCTTACGTTGAAACGTCGCAATGCATCGCTGAAGGGAGTTAGTAAACAGTTTATTTTTAGGTAAAACCTCTCCCAGCTTCACCTGATTCCGCTTTTTTTCAGTGACAATGGAGGAAAAACTACGAGTACTTTTCGACCCTCGGGGTTCTGATTAAAGTAGGTGCCGGTGTTGAAAAAAAAATAAAAATAATAAAAATCTTTGAATGATATCATATACACCAATATTTCTTGAATATCGTTTCCTTTGTCTTTTTGAACACCTTAAAAATGTTTGCCAGGATGTATCACGTAAATGCAGTGAGAGCACAGTCAGTTTGTATGGATTTTTTATAATTGTAATGCAAAGTATAATGAGGAATAAATAAGTCATTTGGTAGGCATTTCCAACATACAGTGAAGAGAATATGACATTAGGTGTATATCATATCCTGATTAGTGAAAGTACTTTTAGAATAATAATATAAATAATAAGAAAAAAAATCAGGTAGAAAACCAAGAGAAATGGAACAGGAAGAGAGAAGGAAGAAAAGAAAAAGAAAGCTAGAAAAGACACAAATGAAATATGAATAAAAGATGGAAGAAAGGGGGATCACTACAGACACAAGGCGAAAAGAGAAAAACAAAACTATAGAATATGGAATAGAGGGAAACTGAGAGAGCAAATAGTAAGAGAGGAGCAATATGAGTCACGTTTCAAATACCGAGTGACATTCTCAGGGGAGGGAGAGTAGAGGTTACAAAAAAAAGCAAGAATGGAAAAGAAGAGTGGAGAAAGAATTCAATAGGGGGAGAAGGAGAGAGAATACGAGGGCCTGGTGGAAACCAAGAAAAGAATAACCAAAAAAGACTTTCCGTGTCTTCCTTCAAGTAAACTCGAGTTTCAAAATGCAACATCACGAACCGCAACCCAGCGCTCCCTCATAGCCAAGCACATACAGTATACATACAGAACTCAAAGATACATCCCTACGATAGATATGCACACATAAGGAATAGAAAAATACACACATAATTATAAACTTCAAACACACACACCATCAACACATAAATACATACACATTATCTAAACGTAAAAAAACACAAATTAAACACTATGAATTGGCATGTATTCAACGATGAAAAAAGGTAGAAGAAAAAGAGGTAGTAGATGGAGAAAAAGTAGAGGAAAATTTGATCGGAGGAAGAGGGCGGTTGGAAGCGTAATAACAATATTCCGAAGCTCCAGAAATCGAGCACTCGTACTCGAAGGACGCAACGGACGGATCGAAGGCACGGATAAAGGCTGCGAGGGAGAGATTGGGGGGATCAGGCGGCGCAGTAGGACAATCAGGAATCTCAATAGGAAGTCTACAAGCGGCTGATGTTGCACCGGTGATCAAGGTGCACCTCCCTGGGGGACTCGCCGCGATATATTACAACGGCCCTACACCCTTCGCGAGCCCTTGTCTGGCTCAGGCTCGGGGTTCGATTCGAATGACTCAGGCTGCGCTCGCCTTGCCTCCTCGGGATCAGGCAAAAGTACATGACAGACATAAAAAGTCTACAATTATCCATATCATTACTGTTACAGTTGGTAATAGTAGTAGTAGTTACAGTTGTAGCAGCAGTAGTAGTAGTAGTAGTATCAGTATTCGTTTCCTTATCATTACTACTGCTACTACGATCATTATTGTTATTATTACTATTATCAATATTGTTGTTGTCGTTGTTTTTGATGTTGTTTCTGCTGTTGCTATTATCATTATCATTCTCCTTATCTTTATCTTTATTATTAATATATTATTATTATCATTATTATTATTATTATCATTATTATTATTATTATTATTATTATTATTATTATTACTATTATCATTATTAATATTATTATTATTGATATTATCAACATTATTACCTTTCATACTATATTAATACTAATTTCCCCTCGTTAGCGTCAAAGCGATGTTCATGTTCTCTTTCATAAGTGAATGTTACTTAGTTATGCATATATAATAACAAAAGCACAAAGACTT
>NC_051395.1:20551934-20554434 GCF_015228065.2 Penaeus monodon | reverse complement strand
CTCCCCATGCACCTCCCAATCCCTGGACATGCACTCGTGATGTCCTTTCAGACCGTCGTGGTTTCGCAACATTCGTAGGTCTATGGGTCTTGCCTTTAGTGCTTGCGTCTTTCTGAGATCTATCAACAAGAAAACATTTCTTTGCTTGGGCAATCATGTCCCCTCACAGTATATAACACACAGTCGACATTATACAACAGTGTTTCTGTGTCCGTTATGCTGTTTACTTTCCATCTAGGGTTCCTCATTAGTCCTATCATTAGCTACAATGATGGTTGAAAGAAGATGACGTACTACCAGTGTTCAAGAACATGACAAGAACGTTGGATATGATCCTGGTAATGGTAATAAAAGCGGCAGTAGTATAATTGTAATAATAGTGAATACAGTAATGAACATCCTAATGATGCTTCTACTAATGATCATGATGGGGGCACTTAAAATGCCGTTATTCTTGTTGCTATTACTAGGGTAATGGTGCAAATAAGTGTTATTATTTGGCCTGACAGTGTGCAGTGTGACAAAATAATTCAGCATTTGAATGACAGACGCTGCATCTTTCCATATCCATAACAGTATGTCTAAAAATTGTCTAACACACACACACACACACACACACACACACACACACACTCACACACACACATATATGAGCGTGTGTGTGTGTGTGTGTGTGTGTGTGTGTGTGTGTGTGTGTGTGTGTGTGTGTGTGTGTGTGTGTGTGTGTGTACATACATATATACTTATATATACATACATATATATGTATATACATATATATACATATATATATACACATACATATATATACATGAAATATATATATACATATATACACAAACATACATATATATACATGCATATATATATACATATATATATACATATAAATATATATGTATATGTATATATATGTGTATATATATACACATATATGCCAGGTCACAACCTCTCCCTCATCAAGACTTCTGCAGTGCCTCCTCGTGGCCACCCATGGGTAACTGGGCACCTTGCGGTCCTAGGCTAAATCTGTGGGGGATCTCGGAGCAGCAGGAGGCCCCAGAGGTACAGAGCTATGGCCCACCGGCGTGTGGACACGCTCTGGCTCCATACCAACTCCTGCCCCCTAGCCACCCTGGGGTAATGGGGCGGCTCGGGGGAGGTGGGCCTTGCCAGTCCTCCTCCCCCCAGAAAGACCCACTGGCAACGTCAACAATAAATGGAAATGCTGGGGGAAGGGGTGTTGTCCCTCCCACCCAGCAAGTAAGGCGGGCTGTGGGTCCCGCTGGGAGGGCAAATGTCGGGGTACATGATCTGAACGAGAGTTACTCGTCCCGCCTGCGCCACGGCAGGCGCCAACCCACCATGAAGCTTGTGGGGCAAAGCCCTTGGGAACCCCACAGGCGGATAGGCGGTTCCACAGCCTGACGACCCCCTTTATTTGGGGCTGTGTTGGCGGGGGCGGCAGAGGTGGCATGCACCCGGAGTGACCACCCGAGGCTTAATGTCAGGCGTGCTTTCCGGGTAGGCACTTGGAACATCCGGTCCTTGCGACAGGATGAGCGGTTACCTCTGCTATTGTGGGAATTGAAGTGACTGGGAGTTGAGGTGGCTGCCCTCTCAGAGGTGAGAAAACCTGGTAGCGGAACGATCAGTGTGGGTGGTTACACCTACTACTGGTCGGGCCGCAGCGATGGTCACCACCTCCAGGGTGTAGCCATAGCCATCTCCAGCCGACTTCAGCCCTCGGTAGTTGAGGTGACACCGGTTGATGAGCGTATTATGGCATTGAGACTGAAGCATGCTTTTGGCTTCATGTCTCTTATTGCTGTATACGCTCCTACCGATGTATATAAAATTGATGTGAAAGAGGTGTTCTATGCCAAACTCGCATCTGTGGCAGACGATTGCCCCAGGCGAGATATTCGCATTGTTCTGGGTGACTTCAATGCGGTATCCGGCTGTGACCGAGCTTGCCCCCATGGCTCGGGAGCTGATCCCAGCAGCGAGAATAGCCTCCTTCACTGGGACTTTGATAGGTCCCAGAAAATGAGGATCTCTGGCTCCTGGTACCAGCGCTCCAACCCGCATCGCTGGACTTGGATTGACCACATTCTTGTTAGCACGCAATGGAGGATCCTCCAGAACTGCAGGGTTTACCAGAGTGCCAAGTTCTGTGGCACCGACCATAGGCTGGTTGTGGCTTCCCTGCGGTTCCACTTCAAAACTCCCCGTCCCTCCAATGGCCACCCTAAGGTGTTTCACCTGGACAGACTAAGGGAGGTGGAGTGTGCCCGTGGGTTCACCATGGTTCTTCAAGCGCGTAACACTCAAAGCAGCTCAGGAGTCCATTGGCTTACGCCCGAGGGCAAGGCAAAATTCCATATCCCTGGAGACATTAGAGGCAACTGAAGTGTGTCGCAAAGCTCGGCTGAATGGGAATCAAGTCTTGTGTCATTCCATGGTGCGTAGGGCTCAGACACTGCTGAGAAGGGACAAG
>NC_051395.1:20544434-20546934 GCF_015228065.2 Penaeus monodon | reverse complement strand
GTCACTCTTCTCAACTTTCAGCGTCGCCCTTCAAACACCCTCCTGCTCCCGCCTGTCCCCATACCCGCCCTGCTCCCATTCGACACTCAGGCCTTCCTAAACCGAAGCCCAGTTCAGTCGACGCTTTATCTTACTTCGAAAATGCGGGAGACATGCTAGTGTGTCTTTTCGTTTTAGTTCCAGTTTCAATTTTTTTGGTCCCCCTTACCACTTCGTAAATGTTTTTAGTTCCCTGATCTGCGCCCTCTTTATCTCCCTCTTCTTTTTCCTATTCTCATCTCTCTTTATCCCTCTCTTTCTTCCCCTCTCTCACTCTCACTCTCTCTCTTCATATATCTAGCTGTTTCTCTTTCTCTTCCTCTCTCGCTCTATCTTTCTTCCTTTCTCTCCCTTGCCTCCCCCCCTTCCCTTCCCCTTCCCTCTCCTTACACCTCTTTCTGATTCTCCACACAGCTCTACCCCTTTCCTTCATCAGCGTCCTGCACACATCCGCCACACTCCTCCTCGCCCGTCCTATATTAATGGATCGAGAGTCCTCTTCCCAATCGCGTCCGACCTCATTCCCAGCCTAGACAGCCTCGTAACACGGCCTACATCCAGGACGCCAGCCTACCCTTCCCGACGCGGTACCAAATCACCTCTAACTTCGCACACACACTTTCATTCATCTGTATAACCCTCCGTCTGAATTTGGTACAGGCGGCTTGCTTCGCTTTGGCGTTCCCTCTTTACTTTCGAATTATTTTTTGCCTTTTCATCGATTTGATTTCTTTTCTTTTTCTTCTTTTCCGCAGTTGCTTTTCTCTCTCTTTCTCTTTCTATTTTTTTCTCTCTCTCTCTTTCTTTCTCTTTCTATTTCTCTCTCCCTCTCTCTCTCTCTCTCTCTCTCTCTCTCTCTCTCTCTCTCTCTCTCTCTCTCTCTCTCTCTCTCTCTCTCTCTCTCTCTCTCTCTCTCTCTCTCTCTCTTTCGTAGGGACTTATTAAGATGGTGTGAGGATAACCCAAGTTACCTCATCTTTTTCAGATGTAAAATTTTGTCTCAATAAACTTGTCAGTCTCTCTCTCTCTCTCTCTCTCTCTCTCTCTCTCATACTCTTCTATCTCTCTTCTCTCCTCTCTCTTCTATCTCTATCCTCTCTTCCTTCTTTCCCCCTTATCCTTTCTCCTGGCTCCTTCCCTTCCCTCCTTCCTTCCTTCCATTCCCTCCCTTTCTTTCTTCCTTCCTCCCCCCCCCTCCCCCCCTCTCTCTCTACCATCCCTTCCACTCACAGCTCAGACTTCTCTTCCTTTCCATGTCTCCTCCCTTCTTCTTTTCCTCGTTTCCTCCCTTGCATGAAGAAGCCATCCCTCCTGCGAGGCCACGTGCAGGGGACGACCTCCTCATTTATATGCATGCGGAACACCCCCTCGTCTGGATCATCACCAGCAGAGTTTGATCAGGTGGTTGTTTTCCTTTCGAGAATTTCTGCGCCCTCTTCATTTTTTTCCTTCAGTCTCTTTCTTTTACATGTCTGTTAATGCGGATGTTGACGATATTTCTCTAGTTTTAGGGTTGATGGATTCTTGAATACTACACGCCTACTTTTCTATTAGTGTTGGCAGTTGCTTCAAAAAATCAAAAACCTTTTTATTTGAAGTCACCTGAAGTATTTTTGTAAACAACTCGTAAACTAGATTCTAGTGAGGTGTACAAAAAGAAAAATTCACGCGGAAATTTTCCAATTTGGAAAAGGCAGCGTTCATCAGCCTCCCTTGTCGAAATTCATCAGCCAGATAAGCATAATTTTAGAAAAATATCTTGCAATTTTGACAAGAGTAAAGACAGGAAAGATTCCTTTTTCACATCTGACTTTATTTCTCCCCCGTGTCGAATGACGTAAGAATGTATAAACACAAAGAAAATCGACCCAATGGACAAGGTCAAAATGCTACAATCAAAACAGTGATTGTAGTGAAATTAATATGCAGTATAGAGCTCTGAATTGAACACCCATCCTCTCCAATACAGTATTAAGTACAAAATACCAACAGGTACGAATACTAACCCGTCTTACATGACCATTCGATGTCCCGCCATTTCCTATTTACAGCTAGTATTAGAACGAAGGCTTATTGAACAACATAAATTCTTCTGGAACGCGCAAAACAATACACTGTTGGCCAGGACAAGTTTCCTCGTAAAGTGCGGAGCGCGACATCCGCTCGGCTCGCTAATAACGTACCGACGACGCCTCGCAACGAACGTGTTCCCGCAAAACAACGCGCCATTACTCATCTCTTTCTTCATCTCTCACCTCTATTTTTTTTCTCTCTCTCTTCAAATAGAGTCCAAATAACAGAATAATATGTTAGATTCGAGCCGGTTGCTGCGTGAAAAAAAAACTTCTTCCTACCATGCCTCGTCACCGAACACTTCCCACAAACATGATCAGAACACGAGAACTGTCCGTAGGTGTCGTTCTCATGCCCAGAGTTGAGCCCCGGTAGTGTTGTTTGAGAG
>NC_051395.1:20529434-20534434 GCF_015228065.2 Penaeus monodon | reverse complement strand
CATTCCCACTAAAATATTTCTGAGCTATCCCTACGCCCTCCTTTCATCCCCCCCCCCTTATGCTCCCCCCATCCACCCCTCAACCTACCCTGGTTGCCCTACTAGCCCCACCCCCCTAATATACAGCCCAACCTCCCCCTACCCGCCCACTGCCATCACTTCACCCACTAATTTTCACACATGCCGCGGCCGCCTAAACATTTCATCAGCACATTCCACCAGCTTGCATAACGACGCAAAATGCAAGGCTTTAGGAGCGTCACTTAAGATACCGGAAAATCTCTCTCTCTCTTTCTCCCTCTCTCTCCCTTTCTCCCTCTCCTTTCCTTTCTCCCTCTCTCTCCCTTTTCCCTTTCCTTTCATTTCTCCCTCTCTCTCCCTTTTTCCTTCCCTTTTTCCCTCCCTCCCTCCCTTTTTCCCTCTTTCCTTATCTCCCTCCTTTTTCCCCTTTCTCCCTCCCTAATTTCCTCCCTCCCTCCCTCTTCCCCCCTCCCTCCCTCTTCCCCCCTCCCTTCCTCTCTCCCCCCTCCACCAAGAGGCACAAGAAGCGAGAGCAGCAAGGGAGGTCTTATCTCGCTGACTTGTGGGAGCACTCATCTCGCGCGCCACTGTTCCCCTTGGTGATGTGTGCGCTGAGAAGGCTCGCCCCCACTGGTAAATGTATCGTATACGAGAATGGTGATAATAACGAGAATGAGGATAATAACGAGGGAAACTAACAAAAAGGAAACGAAGACGGAGAGACAGCGAGAAATGCGAATTGCTACAGAGAGAAAAGGGCTCACGTGTTCGGAAGCGTGAGCGAAACATGTTATATCATGACATACGCTTTTACCGAAGCGAGATAAGAGGAGACATATGTGCTTCAGCTATGTTTTATTTTCATGAACTGTGACAACCTTCTTTTCGTCTTTTCTTACGTTCGCTCTCTCTCTATATCGATCTTTTATCTTTTTATGTGTCATTTCCCTTTTGCACGGCTTTTCCTAGGATTCTGGTTGATAAAATCGTTTTCGCACTCAAATCCAGCCTGAATTTACCTCCAGTTGATGAAATGAAACACCACAATAAAAAAGGAACAATGCATTGCGACGTTTCGATCAAAGTAAACCACTCATCAGCCAGTCAGATCCATCTCGGCTTTACTGTCAGATGACAAATCTCGTCTTTAAACCTTCCAAATTTCTTCCATTTTCATCGTGTCCGTGTTTCATTTCATCAATGAACACGATATTGTTCTGGTTCTTTACATCTCCGATTCTCCTACTGCTTCTCAACTTATCTGCTTCTCGCATTTTACCTCCATTCCCTCCTACCTCTCCACCTCTATCTCCTCTTCTTCCTCCTGCTCACCATACCACGCCGGCTTTACGTCACCCGTGCCACTCGCTCGTTCCCTATCGACGCCAAAGCACCTGTCACGCCATAGGAAATATTCGCAGGAAATAAATGCCAGCACCTTCTTCATCACTGCCTGCATTACCACCAAGCTCTCGGAAACGGGGAAGCGCTGAATCAGATCGGTCGCTCGAATTCCCTGGTATGCATTTCCGCCGAGATATCTACGATTCTTATAATCGTCTTTCGCCTCTTTAAAAATAGTTCTCTTCATACTATACCCCTCCTGCTTCGCTCCATTGCGCATGTTCTATACTTTAGTTGTTTCTTATTTTATCCTTCTTCCTTTTTGAAATATGCTTCTTTTCTTCTCTTCACCTTCTCTATCATAATTTTTTTCTTCCTTTCAACATTCTCTCTCTTCAAAGTGTTTCCCTCTTAATAGCCCCTTTTCTTCGACCGTTTTTCCCTTCACCTCTCAGCGCTCCGGTCTCTTTTTACTCGTCAAACAAGACCATCGGCAAGGTCGCTACAGAGTGGGTCTCTCCCGCCCCCCCCTCCCCTTCTTTTCCTCTCCCTCATACTCCCACCGCCAAGAACTAACCCCTCCCCCCCACACCTATCGTGCCCACACCTCTTCCACAGTGTTGCCAGATACTAAATTAGCGCCCAGCGTGAGTGGCATCTTGTCAGGCTGGCCCTCAAACCTGGCACCCGACGGAAGGGACAAATTGCGCACAAATTATTCAACACATCGCTCCAGTCACTGTCACTGTTATGTCAGTCTAATGTTTATCTGGATTATTTTCACGGGTGAAGGCGCAGGTCAAGCTATTGCTTTTGCCGCTGTTATTTTCCTAAATCGTTATCATAATTTTTTGCACGTCATCAGCATGATTATACCCGTTTACGTCATTTGTCCTTCTCTAAATAAGAAGGTATTCATAACTAACATCCGTGCTGCTTATATCATGGTAATGTTGCTGGAATTGGATACGATACAGAAACGATGTTCGTTAGTAGAGCAGTTAACAACAATGCCTCTGGTAAAGACTTAGCGTCGATGAACCTATTCTTAATTACTTGCCGCACTCGGCAGCCTGTCTACGACAGTTTATGACTGTTTATTAGTGTTTGATCAAAATGCTAATAGGGCAGATGCTGGCGGATTTTCTTTAAAGCTAACAAAACTTCTAAATCAAGGTGATGATGGGCCCTTTGCTGTGCTAAGGAGATGCATCAGCTAATCTCTCCACTGGTTATTTCTACTGGCTACTATATGCACGTGAGTTGAATTCTAATGATCTATAGTCTATACTGTTGTAATTTTATCACAAAGAAGTCATATACAAATACCTCACTGACGTTCATTGATGACAACATTCGCTGATGCTGAATGGAAGATCATTTGGTGAGGAGCAAATATTACGAATTCTCTTCATTGCTCTTGTTGAGTCAGAGATCGCCGCAAGACATCCCTTCCTTTCCAAGATGATTCTCGCGTAAATCCTTTCCCCTCCATTCATCCATCCTTCCTGGCTCTTTCCACGTTATCAGTTAGCCCTTCGTTAACCCGTCCTCCTCAACGCCTTCCTTTCCACTGACACAGGCTACTCCTCTCTCACCAACCCTCTTATTGGTCCTCTTCCACGGGTCCTGTGTACCTCCTCTCCTCTCCTGTGTACCCCCTGTCCTGCCGAGTCTCTCCTACAGGACCTATACCTCTCCTTATCATGATCTAACTATCCGGTGTCCCCCTTCCTGGTGGTCTTTCATAACCACCAGAAAGCAATATTTCCGCGTTCTTGTCAGTTTTGGCAAAGAATTATGAATCTGCTTTGTCTGACAGGTGCACAGGATACACAGCTTCTGGTATCTATAATATTAAAAAAAAACTTCTTGGGCAGATTATATCATTCTTGTTTTTTTGATATGCTAACTATTGTATCAAATCCCCCTGAAGCTGTTTAAATCCTTGTTCTAAGTTGGGAAAAAAAGCTTGAATGTTAATGTACTTTTTAAATCCAGACAATTCATTTTAATAGGTTGACACATGGCCTTTTTGGAATTAATGACAACATAAACAAACCTCGGACCACCATTGCTTCAATATCATTATCCTTACTCTCTCTTCCACTCTCACACTCGTAGGTAGTTAGTTAGTTTGTTAGTTAGGTAGGTAGGTAAGTAGCAAGGTAGGTATTAAGGAAGGTAAGTAGGTAGGATGGTAGGTAGGTAGGAAGGTAGGACGGTAGGTAGGAAAGAAGGTACAACGGTAGGTAGGTAGAAGGAAAGGTAGGATGGCAGGTAAGTAGGAAGGAAGGTAGGTAGGCAGGGAAATAGGTAGGTGGTAGCTAAATAGGTAGGTAGAAAGGAAGGTGGGGGCCGCGGTGGCCGAATGGTTAGAGCGTCGGACTCAACACTGTCACGACGGCAATCTGAATTCGAGGGTTCGAGTCACCGACCGCCGCGTTGTTCCCTTGGGCAAGGAACTTGATTGCCTACCTAGCCACTGGGTGGCCAAGCCAGCCCAAGTCAAGTGCTGGTCCCAAGCCCGGATAAATAGAGAGAATAATTACCTAAAAAAAAAAAAAAAAGGTAACACCGGCACTCTCCGTGGAAAGGAACTGGGGACCCTACCACGTACTCACTCCAAGAGCATCACAACATGAAAACTACAATTAAGTATCATGCTGTGACCACGGCGGCTCAGACATGAACCTACCGTTAAAAGAAGAAGAAGAAAGGAAGGTAGCTAAATAGGTAGGTAGAAAGGAAGGTAGGTAAATAGGTAGGTAGGTAGGAAGATAAGTAGGTAGGTAGGTAAATAGGTGTGTGTGTGTGTGTGTGTGTGTGTGTGTGTGTGTGTGTGTGTGTGTGTGTGTGTGTGTGTGTGTGTGTGTGTGTGTGTGTGTGTGTGTGTGTGTGTGTGTGTGTGTGTGTGTGATATGCATAATATTACATAAGATACCGAAGAAAGCAACGCTGATCATCTAAAAGACAAAACTTCGAGCTGGCTTCCCGTGACCTTCATATTGCTGACGGTACCAGAAATCTCGCCGCCATTAGCCTTCTCTTCCTCTTTTTTTTTTGTTTTTTTTTGTTTTTCGTTTTCTTTTCTTTAGATTAACGAGCAAATGATCATGCAAGGGTCATGTAATTTATTGATTCTTTCTCACCTAACGTTCTATGACTGAATGATGTCATGATGTCAAAATTCTGTTTCAACGTTTTATTTATTTTTCCCCAATGATTCTTTTTTGTTATCTGATGAAATGGCTCGTCAGCAAACTTGGCATTGTAAATTTTGCCTTTTTTTCTCTCTTTGCTTCACTATGTCGGATTTCTTATTTCTACTTTATTTAATTCATTCAGTTGGTTACACACAACACCGGAGACATGTCTGACTAAAGATTTACACTTCTCTTTGTTACGTCACATTTCTTTTCTTTATCATCGTTAAATAGACATCTTGAGAATTAACTGTACCAAATTTGTTTAACTACTATGAGTTGATGACAATCCTCGAACAAAGGGAAAACTGCAATTAACCTGAAACATTCAATTAAATTTAGTCTAATAACACAGAATATCTAAAATATGAAGGTGGTAGTAATTATTTTGAATAATTAGTAGTTTCTAGTAGAAAATAAAAACGAAGA
>NC_051395.1:20519434-20526934 GCF_015228065.2 Penaeus monodon | reverse complement strand
CCCTCCCCTCCCCGTTCCCTGACCCCACCCCCCCACGACTTCATCTGGCCAAGGAAAGAGCCGTCATCAGGTCGCCAAACGAGGCCTGATCCGAGGCTTCACCCGAGACTCGACAAACCATAAACAGCGAAACAACAAGGCCATTTGTGCCGCGCGAAACAGGGCGCATTTCGAAGAGCCGTAAGGTTGAAGCGGTTCCGAACCCACAGGGCGATCTAATTTACGATCTCTGAAACGAGATCAGTTGCGTCGTGTTCACATTGTCTATAATATGTTCAGCCAGGATCAGCTCTCCTCCATCTCGACCAGCGGCAGTTGCTTCCACTCGAGCTGTGTTATTTGTACTTCTTTTCTTCTCTTTTTTTTCTCTTTTTCGGCGAATTCTGGTTCATCACTCGCACATAAATTTCGCTCAGCGGCATTGAGTCGGATTTTCTTCTGGCTTTCTTCCGCTCTCTCATTGTATCCTCACCTTTGTATCAAAGAGGACTCGCAAGATCCATCCAATTCCGGCCGAGGCATTGCGCCGGTGCCTACCCTTCCTTCTCTTCCCCTGCGCCCCCTCCCCCTCCTCCTCCCTGGTATGCCTCCTCCTCCTCCATCCCCATCTACATTTCCACCTCCATCTACCTCTCTTTTACTTCTGCTTCTCCACCTCTTTCTACTTCTACTTCTCTACCTCCCTCCTACTTCTCCACTTCCTTCTACCTGTCTCTCTTATTCTATTTCTTTTTCATGTTCTTGTTCTCGTTTTTTTTTCTTTTTCCTCTATTTTGTCTTCTTTTTCTTTACTCTTTTCTTCCTCTTCTTTTTCCTCGTCCTCCTATTATTATTTTTCATTTTTTTCTTGTTTGTCGCTGTCATCTTCTTATTTATTGATCTATTTTCTTCTTAATCTCTCTCTCTCTCTTTCTCTTTCTCTTTCTCTTTCTCTTTCTCTCTCTCTCTCTTTCTCTTTCTCTCTCTCTTTCCTCCTGTCAAAGGGCTCTGAGCAACATCCTGGTCACGACGGACGGAAGCTCCCCCTTAGTAATTCGCAGAAAACCTTCACGTTATAAAAGTTCCTCCTCCATATCTTCACCACGGAGGACGGGGTTGAGGAGATAGCAAAGAAGTCTAGGTCGATACATTAACTCTATTACGGGATTTTCGCCGCCCTATGGGAAGAACTGCGCCACTGCACACGTGTCCGGACACAAAACAGGCTTGAGACATTTGCACAAAGCCAGTGGACAAAAACAGGTTTCAGTGTATATCGAAACGTTTTCTTGTTGATTCAAACTTATTCTGTCTCTCTCCTTCCCTGCGCCTGCCCCCTTCAATTTCCTCTCCCTCTCTTACCCTGTCCCTCTCCCTCTCTTCCTCCCAGATCCTCTCCTCACTCTCCCAATACTACTCCTACATACCTTCCTCCTTCTCCAACTTCCTCTCCTCGCTCTCCCTCTCTCTCTTCATGCTCCTCCCCCGTCTCCTCACTCTCCTTTTCCCTCTCTACTTTCTCATACTCTCTTCCTTTCTTCTTTCTTCGTTTCCAATACCTTATTTTTTATACGTTTGCTCAGCCTCGCCAGGAACCAAGGCCTTGTCAGGTCGCGGGATATGTGTAGGGGACAGAGTGGAGGGAATAAGGGTGGTTAGGGGTGAAGAGGGGGTGGAGTGAAAAGGGAAGGGTTTGCGGGGGAGAGAACAGGGTGAAGTTTGCTTCCGACTTGTAGAGGAGAGTGAAAGCACTGGTGGAAATTGAAATGAAGCAGTGGTGAAAGGGCATTGCCGTAAATGTAGTGTTACGTGAGATAGATGATAAGAAATGGGAGAAAAACAGAAGAGGAAGAAAGAGAAGTGGGGAGAGAGGAAGGAATAGGTGCTAGTGAGTGAGCCGCATGGATTTACAATGACGGCATGCCGGCCATTGTACCGCTTCCAAATCCTCATCGTTTCTTTGGAATAGACAACAATGGCGATCATTATAAAACACGGCCGTTTTCGCCCAGATGCCAAAAAAGAACATTTTAACAGTTCTTGCAGAACAAAACCAATTCCTGGGGGTTCTCATTCGCATATTTAGCTCGTAAATGTCTAGGTCATGTGGCTACGAGATAGCTAGTCGACAACATTCGCATTTGCATAAAACGATCGTTGCTTGAGCGTATTTGCCTATTCTTTTGCAGTGTCGCCGTCTCGTGTGGCTGTCACACCTCCGATGCCTTGGCTGGCTCTGGGCGAAGGCTCAGGATCGGAAGGGAAAGGGATTCCGTTCTGCAGTGTGTTCTTTTGCCGCTAATTTGCGGTACAGGCTTAGGCAAATCATGTCTTATGTGAATTGCTAATTACTCTGTGTTCTCCTTTATTTATTCAGGTATGTCATTAAATAATCACGTCGATGTCCTGTCCGCCAAACAAGGAAAGACACCCCTTCTCCTTTTATCTTCTTCCTCTGCCTCTAGAAAAGATTCCTCGCCGCTAAGGATGCCTTGGTAGCAGAAAAGAGACCTTGTTAGCAGAAAGGATAACCTGAAGAAAAAAGAGGATACTCTGATAAGCCATATAACTGCTCACCTGCTGTAGCTACCAGAAGAACAAGAGAATCTGCAGGGGCGCCTGACCCGCCCGCGGCTCTAACGCCGTTCTTATGCTACCGAACTATCACCCGGAAGACGGAACGTCTCCTCTTTTAGCTCCAGATTCATCACGACATATCGCCCATCACCATCTCTCCGCCCTGTTCATCATCCCACCCTGCTCGTGACTCTTCCCTTGTGTGTAATTACATTTTTCCTTCCTACCCTCATCTCCAGCTCACTTCCATCACCCTATCACCATTCTTTTTGAATTAATCATCACATGCGACGTCTTTTTTTCCAACCTTTCTGTTCCTGGCCCTGCGTGTGCGTGCAAGATTTATCTTTGTGCTACTGAAGTCTAGTTGTTTATCATCATTTCCTTTTGTCTGACCTTCATCTTTCTCTTATTTTATTTCGTGTCTCGCGTTCCTTCCCTCTCCTTCCTACTTCCTTCCTACTCCCGCAAGCGTTTCGTCTTCAAGCACTCCCTTTCACTCTAGTCCCCCCCTCCCCTTCCCTCTCTTTCCATCTTTGTGCTCTCTCGTTCTCTGCACATTTTCCTTCTCTCTCTCAGCCCACTGCTCTCCTTCTCTTGCTGGTCTCTCTCTCTCAGCCCACTGCTCTCCTTCTCTTGCTGGTCTCTCTCTCTCGGCTGCCAAATCGCACTGGATTGCTTGCCTGGGTTAGGTCAGGGCGATTCCTGTCATCACTCAGAACTGAACAAGAATTCGAAAAGAATCACTTATTATTGGAAAGAAACTTTACGCAAACATGGATCTTATGGTTGCAATAGGTATTATATCGTATCTCCACACACACAAACACACACATTGATGTGTGTGTGTGTGTGTGTGTGTGTGTGTGTGTGTGTGTGTGTGTGTGTGTGTGTGTGTGTGTGTGTGTGTGTGTGTGTGTGTGTGTGTGTGTGTGAAGGCCATATCCATATGTTATTTTGAATGTTCAATTAGCTGGTTCGATATGAAACACTGAAAACACCAATTCACATTTCTTGAGTAATATAATTTATACAAAATAGCAAATCATGTGGTGAAAATAATGTGAAAATAAATATTGCAAACAACAAAATGGTATATGAGGTACCTCTTTCCCAATCACAAGCTAAACAATCATATGTAATGATGAACATACTTTTCAGTAAACTAGACTTGAGATCCATTTTGATATATAAGGGAGATAATAGACTTCTTCACTGACGGTCGTTATTCCCGGGACCTTGGTGATAGTCCGCAATAATTTATGTCCCTGAGGCTGGCCATCGTCGGTGCAAAGTTTATTTTAAATATAAATAAGCGCCGTCGACCACAGGATTCGGATAACCGAACCGACACCGAACTTCCGAAAACCTACGATCCCTAATTCACACAATCATTATTGTGCAGCGACTAAAACATATACAACAAATTAACATGGAAATCTTCACAATATATATGTATACATATACGTGGGTGCGTGCGTGTGTGTGTGTGTGTATGTGTGCGTGTGTTTGCGAGCGTGTGTGTTTCCTTTTGCAAAGAAATCGTTGGCTCGGGTAACAAGATCCCATCGGAGGAGTGTTTACATTAGCTTCCTCCTTTAAGGTTCCGCGGCCACCACCTTAATCCTTCCCGACATTGCCGTTTTCAGTGGCAACATCCAACCACGGGAAGAATGCTAACGCTAACAATCACCCACCAGTAGTCAACAGCTGCCAACAGCAGGCACCCGTAGCTGCCAACATCGTCAAATCGTCACCTCATCGCAAATGGTTGTCCGATGAGTTCTGGGAATTACAGTTTCAAACTAAATATCTGGGGAGCCACACGTGAATGAACTTCTGTTAATGCCCTTTCCTCGCCGAGGTATCACAACAGAGAAATCCAGCCGGACATCAAATCAAAATGTTAGAAGTCCAAAATCTCAGATGGAAAGAGAGAGGGGGAGGGAGGAGGAAGAGAAAGAGGCGTGATGATTTC
Organism: Penaeus monodon; assembly: GCF_015228065.2. Taxonomy (NCBI): domain Eukaryota; kingdom Metazoa; phylum Arthropoda; class Malacostraca; order Decapoda; family Penaeidae; genus Penaeus; species Penaeus monodon. Next base: position 20,522,400 of record NC_051395.1, on the reverse strand, counting down.
TCCCCTTTTTATTTCTTTTCCTTTTTCTCTTTCCTTTTATTTTGGACGACGAAAAGACGGAAGAGGCCGGGCCTCCAGCCTCCGCCGGCTGGACACACGGCTTGACACCTGACCCAGTTTCCAAGGCCACGTCCGGGTCGTCTCCGCGCGCCCTCCATGGCCCACTTCGAGCCTCGTTGTCTGGCCTTCATCACAAACAAGCTCTTGACGCTCGACCCCCGCCCCCCCCTCAAAAAAAAAAAAAAAAAAAAAAAAAAAAAAAAAAAAAAAAAAAAAAATTAACCATCTTGAGTGTGTGTATTCTGTTCATTTTCACATGTTGAGTTTGCTTGTTTTTCAACTCTCTCGCCCCCCCCTCTCTCTCTCTCTCTCTCTCTCTCTCTCTCTCTCTCCTCTCTCTTCTCTCTCTCTCTCTTTCTCTCTCCTCTCTCTTTCTCTTCTCTCCTCTCTCTTCTCTCTCTCTTCTCTCTTCTCTCTCCTCTCTCTTCTCTCTCCTCTCTCTTCTCTCTCCTCTCTCTTCTCTCTCCTCTCTTCTCTCTGTTCTCTTCTCTCTGTTCTCTTCTCGCTCTCTCTCATTCTCTCTTTTATTATCTTTTTCATCCTCTTATTCTCTATTGCTCACCTTTTCTCGCTCTTTAAACACTGCATTACACCTAAATCACCACCGCCATCTAACGCGATCTACCCATCGTCGAACTAAAACCTCCCTACCCACTCTGACTACGCTTAGTAAACCAGAAACACGTGAGCTTATGAAACAACCACCTTCATCACAATCACGCCATTTCCTACCATCGCGAGGAAGGAAAGAACGAAGAATGAGGTGTCTTTCCAACACACCATTCATATACGAAAGTATGGTCAGCGAGCGTGAGGATGGCCGGAGGTTTATAAGATGATGACAAGCTCCAGACGCTGGATACAACACTATATTGGACGGAGATGTAAATTGAGTGAGAAAGTGGGAGAAAAAGAAAGGTAGAGCTGGAATAGGAGAGAGAAAATGAAAACAAAGAGAAATGGAGCGTGCGAGCAAGAGAGAGAAAGAAAGAGAGAGAGAGACTGACTAACAGACAGAGAAAGCGAGAAAGAGAGAGGGAGGGAGGGAGGAGGGAGGGAGGGAGGGAGAGAGAGAGAGAGAGAGAGAGAGAGAGAGAGAGAGAGAGAGAGAGAGAGAGAGAGGGAGAGTGAGAGAGAGAGAGGGGGCGGGGGGCGGACGAAGGGAGTAGGGTGTGTGAAGAGAGAGAGAGAAAGAGAAAGAAAGGTATATATATGTATATATGTATATATATATATATATATATATATATATATATATATATATATATATATACAAAGAGAGAGAGAGCGAGAGAGAGAGAGAAGAGAGAGAGAGAGAGAGAGAGAGAGAGAGAGAGAGAGAGAGGAGAGAGAGAGAGAGAGAAGAGAGAGAGAGAGAGAGAGGAGAGAAGAGAGAGAGAGAGAGAGAGAGGAGAGAGAGAGAGAGAGAGAGAGGAGAGAGAGAGGGGGGGGGGATGTGGGAGAGAGATAGAGAGGAGAAGAGGGGGATGGAATGAAGGAAGGAGGTAGGGATGGGAGGAAGGAAATAGGGACAGACAGACAGAGAGACTGACTGCCTGACAAACAAACAGAGAAAGAAAAAGAGAGAGAGAGACTGACTGACAGACAGAGAAAGCGAGAAAGAGAGAGAGAGAGAGAGAGAGAGAGAGAGAGAGAGAGAGAGAGAGAGAGAGAGAGAGAGAGAGAGAGAGAGAGAGAGAGAGAGAGAGAGAGATAAAAGAGAGGGGAAAGAAAAAGACAAAGATACAGGTAGAGAAAGACGATCAAAAAGAGAGACAGTAAGATAGAAGGAGAAAAAGAAGAGAAAAAGAGAAGAGAAGTATGTACAGAGAGAGAGAGTAGGGGGGAGGAGGGAGAGGTGGGTGATAGTGAGGGTGGATGCCGGTCTCAGTATTGATTTTCTATTGCTGTCCTCCACTCCACCCTCGCATTTTATGGACTCGCCAATCGTACTTTCCATATCATCAGACATGAGTGATTAGCAAAATTAGGTACCATGTTCACTTCATTACCAGTCTTGGGCGCGGGTATCCCGTCTTCTTCCGGTGTTTTTTTTTTTTTTTTTGTCTTTCTTTTTTTCTATGGGAGGGTTGGGTCTTTTATTTTCTGTTTTGATTTATTTGTTGCATATATTAGCGCGCGTGAATTATGCATATGCGCAAAGTGGTGTGAAAGGGCAGTTTGCATGCATTACCTTGTTTCTCTGTTGCTGGTTATCGGGCCCCGGATTTCGCCAGCGCACCCGGAAGGGCACATCGCGGCTCGCATTGTCGTCCCCCAAAAGTAATCATGTTCGCCAGCCCATTGCACGATTGAGCAGGACTTTGCAACCTTTCCTGCAATGTTTGGTATTGATCACCTTATGGCCGGAAGTGCCCCCCCTCCTTCCCTACCTCTCTGCTGGGAACACAGCTAGCTTGACGCCCACCCCCGCCTCCGCCTCCTATCAGTGCCACGCGCCTACGCCGCCCTCCCCTCCCTCCGCCTTCCTCCCTCCCTTCCTCCTTGTCTCCTTCCCCCTTTCCTCCCCTCCCTCCCTCTCCTCTTCCTCCCTCCCATCCACCCCCCTTACTCTTTCTTTCCCCCTTCCTACCTCACTCCCACCTCCCTTCCTCCCTCCCTTCCTCCTCTCCCTCCCCCCTCCCCCTTCCCTCCCTTCCTCCCCCTCCCTCCCTCTCTCCCTCCCTCCCTCCCCCTCCTTCCTTCCTCTGCCCCGGCAGTACGATGCCTTCGCTCCTCAAGTGCATGTGAAGGGCGCCGTCTGAATGCTACAATGGGGTCATATCACTCGGAGATGCATATCAAGACACATGATCTGGAGTACAGAGATAAAAATGGCTGGGTCGATTCCGGAGAGTTGTGGAATGGGGAGAGTAACATGTCTGCCTCTTTTCCTTTGTCCCACC
>NC_051395.1:20484434-20486934 GCF_015228065.2 Penaeus monodon | reverse complement strand
TTACGTCTCCAAAGCTCCGCTGTCCTAACCTGTACTGCAGACTTTGACAGCTTTGGCGGGCGCACGCGCTTCCTCAACCTGCCTAGGTGTAGGAGAGCAAGGAGGAAAATAAGGGACGGAGGAGGGAGGGCCTAGGAGAAAAGAGGGAGGGAGGAAGGGAGGGAGGGAGGGAGGGAGGGAGGGAGGGAGGGAGGGAGGAGAGGAGGGAAAGTTGGGAGGAGAGGGGGAGGGGGGGAGAGAGGGAGGAGAGGAGGGAAAGTTGGGAGGGAGGGAGACAGAGAGAGAGAAAAAGAAAGAGGGAGAAGGAGAGACGCAGAAAGCGAAGAAAAAAAGCCGGAGAGGAACTCAGATCTACAACCCCAGCTACGAAAAGGCCCGCCTAATATTCCTGATACAAATCCACCCTGGAACAGAAGGCGAGAGCCTTCCCGGATTTCCATAGACCCATCACGAGCAATTAGGAAGTGGAGCGCGACGCAGATGGCGTTGGGATCTACAGATGGCACACGGGCGAGGAGGAGCCAGCTGGCCCGAAGGCAGCACCCGTTTACTGTGTCGCTCGCTAACACACGCCCATACGACACAATCCAGATAATGACAGAGGCAAAGGACGGTAATGTCAAAGTACGGCCGCGCTGCTCACCACACAGCTATTATAATCAACTAATCCACTGGGGAAGTTTTTAATTAAAATTCCCGTTAGAATATTAAACGACATGTTGCTGGGAGGGCGGTTTTCATTCCTCTCCCCCTCCCCCGCCCCCGCCCCCTCCAGCGCCACCCCATCTGTGTCACCAGTTTATTATTTTGTTTATGGGCAGTCGGATGTGGGAATAATTGTCGTTGCTTTTGCATTAAAGCCCAAATAGTGTATGGTTTTCCAACGTCGGGTTTTTACCAAACAAAGAAACGCGTTTGCATACAAATGCGTGAGCATGTATTCGCACATTTGCATACGGTGTGTGTGTGTGTGTGTGTGTGTGTGTGTGTGTGTGTGTGTGTGTGTGTGTGTGTGTGTGTGTGTGTGTGTGTGTGCGTGCGTGTGCGTGTGCGTGTGCGTGTGCGTGTGCGTGTGCGTGTGCGTGTGCGTGTGCGTGTGCGTGTGCGTGTGCGTGCGTGTGTGTGTGTGTGACCTGGTCTTCTTGCATTCCCGCAGCAGGGGGAGGGCGCAAGTCCCGCCGGCTCTCAGATTGGGCGTGGGCGTGTGCTCTCTTCTTTAAGCTGGCTCTTAAGTGAATGTGGGTGTGTACTGTCTCCTTTAAGCGAGCTCTTTAACTGGGCATATGTATGCCCATTTCTTGGAAATACCCTTTATGCAGAAATACCCCTTCTTTAAGCAGGACCTTACGGGATAGCGAGCCAAGGCCCTTCTGTAGGCGATGAGCGCTTCTCCCGTGAATTGGTCCTCAAACTCGCTTCCTTGAATATGCAAATATAAACGGCGATTCAGGAGTCCCTGATATCTACTTCGCCACAAATTTTGCCTAAAATGTATGAGTCTATGCCTACACACGCATCACCAGTATGCACTGCACAAGATCTCATGTAATGTCAGACTTGAGATCGGCGAGACAACCTTTAATGCAAGGCTTAGGCAAGGGGCGTCTGTGCTCCCTCACGATTCTCCGCATGCTGCTCTGAGAGGTGTGTATAGGGGGGGGGGGGTATAATCCCCTCAAGGAGCGCAGGCTAAACTTTAGGAACAAACTTACGGCATGATCCGCCGATCCGCGCCAACACCCTAGATTCAGCTTACCTGTAAAGAAAGAAAACCGATGGATGTACTTGAATTGCTTATATATTTTGTATTTCATTAAAAAAAGAAAGCTCAGCAAAACATACAAACAAAAACGGAATAAGAAAAGCTGTTATTACCGACATAAAACAATGTATCAAATTCGACTTTTTTTTTTGAGGAGACTCTACCTTCCCATGGGTTTTCAACACTCAACAAAATAGCTACACGGCCGACCGCGCTACATTGGCCAAGTCCACCACTATTTAATTTGCAAGTCCAATCTTTCCGGTCTCGGTGATGCCAGGAGGAGGGGGGTTATGTTGTGGAGGGGGGATTTCTGAGGCATATATGAATCTGCTATAAAGAGGTTTCCATTACAGAGACTTAATACATAGAGGTTCCCTTATCCGATATATAAAAATTTCTTCATCTGTAATAGAACAATTTCCTTATCTGTTTTAGAGGGATTTTGTATAGAGGTAAATTACTATTAAGCTTATCACACGTAGTTTGATTTGGCCGAAACGTGGACGGATATCTTCCAGAAATTCCTGCGGATGGGGTGGGATATTAGAAGGATTGATATGGGATTTGCAACTAATCCTCATTCAGTGCCCAATGCTTTTGACACTTTTCCCTATTTCCCTGTTCACCTTCATATCTCTTATCCCAAGACGCTTAAAGCAGGGTCTTTATTGGCCCGTTATCCTCCCCATCTTTTAGTAAATCTTTTTAACCTCTTCCCTTTCCTTGTACTTCCTC
>NC_051395.1:20471934-20474434 GCF_015228065.2 Penaeus monodon | reverse complement strand
CAGTAAAGCTGTTGTCATTATCATCGTTTTTACGATTACTACTGTTGCTGTTGTTGTTGCTACATTTGCTATCATTATTGCTATCATCATAAGTAGCATCGTTTCTTAGTTATAATTATTATTAGTAAGCTATAACGATACTACTTCTACAATTAGTATTTCTACTACAAGAACTGCTACAGCAAAAACAACAACTAATAAATAATAATTATAATAATAATAATAATAATAATAATAATAATAATAATAATGATAATGATGCTAATAATGATAATGATGCTAATAATGATGATGATAATGATAATGATAATGAATGATAACGATAAATAATAATAATAATAATAATAATAATAATAATAATAATAATAATAATAATAATAATAATAATAATAATAATAATAATAATATGATGATGATGATGATGATGATGATGATGATGATGATGATGATGATGATGATGATGATGATGATGATGATGATGATGATGACGATATAACAATAAAGATCACAATAACGACAAATATAAGGAAGCAGCATGGACGATAAATAGTAGCAACAGTAGTAAACAACTAAATAAATAAATTGTATAAATGCACTGGGTCTTCACGGCTAAGCATAATGCTAGATCCTACTGCATACAGTGCATGCCGCTGCAGCGAGAGCGGCAGAGCGCACCTTCCCCTAAGCCTCGACAAAGGTGCCCCTTCAACGTACCCAAAAGCGATGCCGTGCGCCTCGCTCTCCCCTCTGGACCCACGTGCGCGCCCTGCTTGGCGGACGCTCGGCCAGCTCTTCTGTCTGGGATATTAAATCGGGAACGCAAGACCCGCTCTCTCCCTCTCCTTCTCCCTCCTTCTCTCTCCCTCTTTCCCCCTCTCTTCCTCCTAGGAAGAAGATGGAATATCACAGGAGAATCATTTTAATAGGAAGCTCCGGCTCTCCGATATCGACCCGCCACACCGCCCACTGGTGCGAGGGTGGGAGGGCGGGAAGGAAGGAAGCAAGAGGAGGGGAGGGCGAAGGGTGAGGGTGGGCCGGGAGTGTGGCAGGGGGCCCATGCAGAGACAAGGTGGGGATGGTGCGAGGGTAGTATGAAAGGGGGAGGTGGGGGAAAGGGAAGGGGAAGGGAGGAAGGAGGAAAGCTGATGCATGGCACGGATGGTGAGGCGCGTGCGAAGGCGTGAGTGTGAAAAGTGTGGCAATAACTGTCACGGAAAGAGGAGGAAGAGGATTACGACATACCTCGGGCAAGTATATCAAAGACATCATAAATTAGGATAAGATCAAATTCGAGCGATGGTGTGAGAGTAAGATGAGTCTGGCAGAGATAATGATACAGATGATGAACACGAGGGCGGAGGAAGAGAAAGGTGAGAGGGGGAGGGGGGTGGAAGGAGGCGGAGAAAAACAGAATGAAGGAGGAGGAAGAGGAATATAAAAGGGAGGGTGTAGAAGGAGGCGGAGGAGACGGAGTAGGTGGAGGAGGAAGAGAAGGAACGAGAGGAGGAAAATGAGGAAGATAAGAGGAAAAATGAAAAGAAAAAAGAAAGTAAAAAAAGTAGTAAACGTATGAGGTGGAGGAGGAGTAGGAAAAGGGATGAAGACGATAGTGGAAAAGGATCTAAAGGATGATGAAGATAACTACAACTAATGACTAATACTTAATGACCAGTGACTGATCATTAATGACGAAGGCAGTGACGATTCTCACGCAGTAGAGAGCAAGAGAGTAGACGCCGATAAGGGAGGTGAGAGGACCGGGAGGGACGCCATGAGGTAACTGTAAGCGGCGAAGGAGGCCGAGATGGCGAAGGAGGGCCGTTCAGGGATGAGTGACTCCAAAGTCATCAAAGGGATCATGAGGGAGGCAGTGATGGTGAAGGAAATAGGAAAGTTAGGATGGTGAGGGAAGCCTGGAAATCCGATGAAAATGAAGAGTGAAGACCAAAGAAATTTAGATGTTGAATGGAGAACAACCATGGGATTTGCGAGAGAGTCAAGGAAATAAAAAATAAATAAATAAAAATAAAAAATATGAGAAGCAGTGAGGGAAAGGTGGCGAGAAAGACGGAATGATGCAAGTGAATGAGAACGAGCTTTTTGTACCAAGATTAACCTAATTGTTCTACAAAGCACAACATAAAATTTTAAAAAATAAACGTAATAAAGTGACATTAACAAAAAAATATATATATCTGAAGAAATAAACAAAACTTAATCAGAGTAATTGTCCCTAAATCAAACGTAACAGTATGTAGGCCTACCTTGCCTGTACATCACAATATTTCCAGTTTATCGTCCTAATTGGCCATTTGCATTTATGAATCCTTATTAACGGTGATGTTGTTTATGGTATGGTTTTGAGTTGATGCACATGCTCCAATGTCGTACATCATTGTGGCGGATGACAAACATACAAATGGAACGATTGGAAACTAGATGCTGCCATGTATTAAATGCTCGTTACTTTCAAATTTTTCAATAAAATGCAGTCCTAGCA
>NC_051395.1:20419434-20421934 GCF_015228065.2 Penaeus monodon | reverse complement strand
CAATAATGATAAAATAATAACACTAATAAAGATGATGATGATGATGATGGTGATGATAGTAATAAAAACAATAACAACAACAGCAACAATAATAATAACAGATAATGATAACAACATCTATGATAATAATATGAAGAAGAAAATAATGATAGCAACAACAATAATCATAGTAGTGGTAGCAGTGATGATAATAATAATGATAATATAACGACCAAGATAATGAAGAGAAACATTAATGCTAATCAAACAATGATAATGAAAATAATAATGATGATAGTAAAAAATAATGATAAAAAGAATAAGAGTAAGAATGATAAAAATAACAATCATAAAAACAATGATGATGATGGTGATGATGATAATAACAATAATAATAACAATTATTATTGTTATAATAATTATGATGATGATAATGATGATAATGATGATGATGATGCTGATAATAATAATAATAATAATAATAATAATAATAATAATAATAATAATAATAATAATAATAATAATAATAATAATAACAATAATGAAAACTATAAACTGCCGTACTCAAATCAACAGCAACAACGTGACTTAGAACTCAAACTCCCTGCGCACGCAAATGAAAGAGACGTATACTTGCAATGCATGCTGTTATAAGTAATCGGGCAAAATATGGCACCTTCCTTCAGCCTGTTATCCGTGGCCCAAGCACCATAAAGGCGTGGAGGGGCGCGGCGGCAGTATATTGCGTCCCGCCGGCACCCATCTTAAAGACAGCTCGTGGCCCTCTTTTAAGATTCCTGGCGAGGTGGAACCGGAGGAGGCGGAGCGGCCGGAATGAGCATACCAAGGCTGTCCCGCCGCGCAGTTCCCTTCCCTCCACCCCTTCCACCCTCGCCCCCCTCTTCCTCCTCCTGCCTCAGCTCGCCTCCATCAGCCAGTCCCTCGGACGGCGTGGTCAAAGGGCGTCTTCCTTCTCCACGGGCGCTGCGTACCCTGTCCGTGCAGACGACCACACCGACACAACGGAGCGACATCTGTGTTTGGCGCGTGACCTTGACGCCGACGCCCGGATAACGGGGTCGGCGGCGGAGGAATGGCGGGAATTCGAGGAGGAAGATTCGACTAATACCGACCGGCCTGGAGAGACTCACAGCTCGACATATTTGTCCACTTTCAGAATTTCACAGAAGAAAAGAGGAAAGCAGAAAAGGGATGTGGACGGAAGAGGGAAAGAGAGAAAGGGAGGGAGAAGGAACGAAGCGATCAGGAACGGAAGCAGAAAATAAAACGAATACGAGATTTGAAAACGATATAAAAAAATAAATAAAGTATAAACATGTTTAGCAGGAAGCTATTGCATGTCAATGAGACAGATTAAGAGCTGATGAAATGTTAATCAAGAGAAGTGGCACAGAAGAGCTCCATGAAAATAGCTGAAAAGAAGGTTCGCATCTCGGGAGAAAGACGGAGCTCGAACAAAATAGGGAAGAAAGATAAGGGGAACGGAAAAGTGGGAAGATAAGATTCAAAGTAAAAAGTGAGAAGGGGGGCAAAATGTGGATAAGGCATGAACTAATAATTAGTCGATAACAGAATGGAGAAACTTTATACATCAACACTACTAATCTGTATGAGACCGTCTTTCTGTCTATTTTAATGCATATGGACACACACACACACACACACACACACACACACACACACACACACACACACACACACATATACACACACACAAACACACACACAAACACACACTCACACAGACACACACACACGCACACACAAACATAAGTATTGTACATACATACAGAATCTCTATCTATCTATCTATCTCTATCTCTCTATACATATATATATTTATATATATATGTATACATATATATTCATATATATTTATATATATATGTATATTTATGTATATATATATACATATCTATATTATATATATATATATATATATATATATATATATATATATATATATATAAGGAGAAAGAAGAAAGATATAAACCATTAGAGAGATGAAGGTGACGAGACAGCCGGCTTTATTTACTCTTCTGAAAAAAGGAGAAAATTTCATCTTTATTTCACGGCGGAATTCGAGGACGGAGCAGAACAAACAATAGAGACAAAAAAAATATCAACAAAAGAGTTGGAGGCGGAAGAAGGAATTAAAGAACAAGATGAAGAAGAGGAAAAAACAACGAAGAGACACCAAATACAGAAGGAGACCTAGCGTAACCCGGGAAGAGGAAATGGAGATAATAAGTCAGAAGAGAACTGGTGATGTGATTCAGGAAAGACGCTCGCCAGGATAACAACACCCGGAAGCTGAAGATAACACACATAATTGCCACAGCGAGGCGGAGGTAACGCATTTACGTGAACGACGAGCAAAGGGACGACGCAAAAAGATATATACGTTGCGTGATAGTGGTGGTGGTGATGGTGGTGGTGGTGGTGATGATGATAAAGATGAAGATGATGATGATGATGATGATGATGATGATGATGATGA
>NC_051395.1:20390036-20391834 GCF_015228065.2 Penaeus monodon | reverse complement strand
CCCCCTTCTTCCCTCTTCTTCTCTTTTTCTCTTTCTCCCTCTCCTCTCTCTCTCTCTCTCTCCCCTCTCTCTTCTTCTCTCTCTTTCCCCTTCTCTCTCCCCTTCCCTCCCTCTCCCTTCCTCCCTCCCCCCCTCTCTCTTTTCTTCCTCTCTCTCTCTCTCCTCCCCCTCCTTCCCCTCCCCCCCTCCTCCCCCCTCTCCTCTCCTCTCCTCCCCCCCCTCTTTTTTCCCTCTCTCCCTTCCCCCTTCCCCTTTTTTCTCTCCCTCCTTTCTTCCCCTCTCCCCCCTCTCCCTCTCCTCTCCTTCTCTCTCTCTCTCCCCTCTCTCTCTCTCCCCTTCTCTCTCTTTTCTCTCTCTCTCTCTCTCTCTCTCTTTCTCCCCTCTCCCCTTTTTCTCTCTCTTCTCTCTCTCTCTTTACACGGGGATTGAAATCCATCGCGCCGGGGCGGGGGTATTGGGGAAGGGAAGAAATTAGCAAGTTATCCACGGGTTTAAAATTTTTCTGGTTGCGATACTTTTTTTCGTACTGCCTTCCCCCCCCTTTTTGGTAAAACCCATACAGTTTTGCAGGTGTGCCCTGGGACAGTTAACTGTGGAAACAAACAAACTCGGTAAAACTGCGGGTACGACCGCAGGGCCCGAAGGGGATCTCATTATCTGCCTTTTTAAACGCCTGGCGTAACGTCATTAGCCGAGACAGTACTAAAAGGCGGGGGGGAAGGGGAGGGAGGGAGGGGAGGAGAAGGGGCCCCGAGGGGGGAGAGAGATAGGGAGGGGAGGATAAAAAGGGGGGCCAAGAAGGAGAGAGAGGGGGGGGTGGGGAGGGGGGGGAGGATGAAGAGGAGCCCAGAGGAGGGGAAGAGAGAGGGGGAGGAGGGGGGGAGGCGGGGGGGGATGGAGGAAGAGGAAAGCAGAAGAGAGGAGAGGAGAGGAGAGAGAGAGTGAGAAGGTAGAGGAGAGGAGAGGAGAGAGGGAGGGAGGGAGAGAGAGAGAGGAGGAAGCTAATTATGGTGAGATGGGGGAAGAGAGAGGGGGGGAGGGTAGCGTACAGATACATAAGATGGAGAAAAAAATCTTACATCTAAAAAGAAACAGAATATGTAAATACCGCAGAAAAAGAAGAAAGAAATAAAAAAAAGAAAAAAAAAGAAAAAGAAAAAAAATCTATATCTATATCTATATCTATATCTATATATATCTATATCTATATATATCTATATCTATATCTATACATATATATAAATATATATATATATATATATATATATATATATATATATATATATATATATATATACATATATATATATGAAGTGAAAAGTGCTACAAAAGCAAAGACCAGACAAAAAAGGGCGCAGAAAGTGGGCCAATCCCCAAACAGAGCGAGGGCGAGCAAGCATCCTCCCAACCCCCCGCAATAACGCTTACTTGGCTAGACCGGCGCCGCGAGTACACCGAAGGCAGGGAAAGACCCCGGCTACCCGAATCCGCCATAAACTCCGAACTTTATCGACTGTGTATAAAATACTCCGGTAGAAAATGACCTCATCTGTATGCTCAGCAGCTGACTACACATCCAGTGATTAAACATTTAATTTGTTAATCTTGCCATCAATCAGCAGGTCACAAAAACTGTAATCCGCGTGATTGCGCCGCGAATCCGTTCCATTACTTGCACTATCAAACAATAAACGATTTCTCAACCTCATTCCCACACATTATCAACAGTCCATTAATATTCTAATTCATGTATGGTTCGCTCCAAGGGCTGATCGCTTAAACGCCTCCATCGTGAATG
>NC_051395.1:20357536-20370036 GCF_015228065.2 Penaeus monodon | reverse complement strand
GTATATCTTTTTTTGCATGCATGTGTATGTGTTAGTATACAAATGCAACTGTCTCTATGAGGTGCATGCACCTATTTATCCAACAATCAGGAATGTCTCACATGGTGATCTTCGGTTCCCACAGCCGAAGATAACTTTTGTGTGAATTATATTTCCTAAGGAATTCTGCTCTTTAACCTACCGGTCAACTAATTTTCCCAGTTTTATTCATCAACTGAAACATTAATGCACCTGAACATATCTTTAGAAATCTTCAGAGAGCGAGAAAGAAAAAAAATTGTTTCTGAAGACCTATCTTTATCAGCCTTATCATAAATAGTCACAATTTCCGCTGGCGCCTCTCAAAATGTTATCCCACTTCCTGCCGCAGCGGATGGCAGACCAGGAAGGGGCATGGGCCGATACACGCTCGTGAAGTGCTGCGGAAGCACATTACATTTCCAGGATAACGGACTTTGCAATCACGCCTTAACACTCATTATTCTGAGAAGTTGTGTCCGTTGCTAAGGATACAGGAGGAGGAAGAGAATGTATTGAATGACCGTATGGAACGACAGAGATTAAGCAGACGCGGGGGAATATATTGAGAACAGGTCCTGTGCTCGGAAAAAGTATGATATTTTTTCTGAGACTAGAAAGAAGGAAAAAAATGATATAGATAGGAATGATGATGATGGAGATGAGGATAATGCAATCAAACAATGAAGATGACAATAATAATGACAACTTTAGTAGTAATAGATAATTGTAATAGCAATAACAATGGTAACAATATCAGTATGTTATACAATGATGAATGAGTTTCGTCCGTCCTATTGTTTGGATGTTAAGTTTACATTTTACAGATGAAATCATATTCCATGTGACTGCGGACTTGAAGCTATTTCATAATGTTGTAAAATGGGGGGATGGTTGACAACATAAATATGAAAGAATCACACACATATACACATACACGAACACGTACACACACACACACACACACACACACACACACACACACACACACACACACACAAACATACAAACAAACAAACACATACATTACGTATCATATTACGAATCAATAAGAATCTTATTCTAATTCTATTATTATTCTCAACGAGAATAGGGAAATCAGGTGGGGAAACACATGAGGAAACGGAGGGGGCAGAAAGAGGAAAAGGGGACAGACAAGGGGAAAGGGAGATGGGTCTAAGAGAAAAAAAGGGGGGATGGTCGAGGGAGGGATGAAGAGAAGGGGACAGGAGAAGTGGGAGGAGGAGGAGGAAAGTGGGAGGAGGAGGAGGGAAGTCGGAGGGGAGGAGGGAAGCTAAGGAAAGTATGGGAATGAGAGATGTTTCCAGAACGAGAAAGAGGGGACAGAGAGAGAGGGAGACGGAGAGGGAAGGAGGAGGGTTAAAGAGGGAAAGAGGAGTACCTCGTTTTTTTCGTGGAATTTCCACGGGTCCCGCTACTAATAATAGTAATGGTAATAATAATAATAATAATAATAATAATAATAATAATAATAATAATAATAATAATAATAATAATAATAGAAGAAGAAGAAAGATGAGGATGATAATAATAAGGATAATGATAACAATAATAATGATCATGATGATAATAATAACTATAATAGCAACAACAACAGCAATGATAATAGTAATAATAATATTAAAAATATATATATAATACTGACAACAACAATAATGATAATGGTAATAATAATAATAATAATAATGATAATAATAATAATAATAATAATGATAATAATAATAACAATAATAGTAATAATAATAATAACAACAACAACAACAACAACAACGACGACGACGACAACGACGACAGCAACATCGACAACAACAATAATAATAATAATAACAATACCGATAATAACAACAAAGACAATAATAACAGACCACCGCTTTCAGACGTGGATGATTCCTTTCTTTCTGTGACGGAAGATCAAGGGTCGGGAAGGGGGAGAAGCGCCTTTGGGTGTGTGTGTGGGGGTAATGAGAGAGAGACAGAGAGACAGAGAGAGAGAGAGAGAGACAGAGAGAGAGAGAGAGAGAGAGAGAGAGAGAGAGAGAGAGACAGAGAGAGAGAGAGAGAGAGAGAGAGAGAGAGAGACAGAGAGACAGAGAGAGAGAGAGAGAGGGGGGGGGGGGGGATACTGCGCGTACATACATTTTAAGAATATTTTAGATTATGGGAAAACACACGTTGTATCCTACGGTATCTCAAGGCACTAAGTATAACTATGATAAAAATAATGACAATTAAATTGTAAATAAAAAACAGTAGAAATAGGACCCAAAATCGCTAGGATCGAGAGAGCTTGGCTGGCTGGTCTACGTGTTGCAGTTGCTAATGCTTAAAACCGGTGAGTGAGAGTAAAAAAAGAACTAAGGCGACGGGAACTATGATAACTTTAAAGGGAAAGTGTACGAAGGACTAGTTTGGAGAGAATGAAATTATATGCATGTAGAAAGCTAAGGATGACTTCAGCTCCTTGATAAAAAATACATAAATATCCGAAGATATGTATTTTTCCACATTCCTCAGAAAATATATTCTACCACACTCAGTTCCTCCTTTCCAAAAATGAAAGAGAAAAGGGAGAGGGGAAAATTATTTAAAAAATAAAACACCAGGAAAACAAACCATACACACAAACCCCCAACCTCTCACAAAGCTCATCGCCGCAAGAATGACTCGGACATCGGCAGAGGCGGCGTCAGGGCTGCACCGTGGAAGGAACATTAGCGTTCTCCCGCGCGGCGCCGGGTACGAGATCAGGCTCCGGCGCTGTCACTTGTGATGGATAGCGGTTCTTGGGGTCAACCCGGGAAGTTATATTCACAGGCCCACGGAAGGTAATATCAGGCCTCCATGTTATGTGGGACTACCCATATGCAGTAGGGGAGAGAGGGGCAAAGAGCGAGTGAGTGAAACAGAGGGAGAGAGAGGGGGAGGGGGAATAGAGAGAGAAAGAGAGAGAGAGGGGAGGGGGGGAGCAGAGAAAGTTAGATAGGTAGACAGAGAGTGAGACAAAAACCGGGAGAGTAACAGTAATTACTTCGAGGCAAATTTCAACTAGTTCAATACTCTGCGGGTATATCCATCCGCATTTCATTGTCGAACAGCTACGGAGTAAACAAAGGACGAACAAGGGAATTAAGACGAAATATTTCAACAGTTAAAAGACCAGTGTTTTGAAAGAAACACAATGCCTAAAAACTACGTTACATATACAGACCATTTCGAAGAATGGACCAACGACCTAAGAAACCCTCAAACAAACCAAAACAACAACACAACAAAAAGCGACAAATTAAAAGCGATCGACAAAATGAAGGATCCTAAACTATCGGACGCAGCCAATAACAGCAGGAGTGCATCAGCTCGGCCGACAGAGACGGGAAAAGCTATGCAGAATGTCAGGGTACAGTGGGAGGGTTGCGAGGGTCAACACGAAATCCCTCCCCCCTCCTTCCCCTCTCTTACCCCCCCTCAACACCCTCTCCCCTTCCCCTCCCCACCTTCTCTCCCCTCCCACCATCTTTTCTCCCACCTCCTGCACTCCCCCTCCTTTCCCCCCGTCTTCCCCCCTCCCACTGCCATTCCCCTCCTCCTCCCCTCTTGTCTTCTCTAACCTCTCTCCCCCACCCCCTATCCCCCCTCCCACTGCCTTTTCCCTCCTCCTCTCCTCTTGTCTTCCCTCTCCTCTCTCCACCCCCAAGCATCCTTTCTTCCTCCCCCTTCTCTCCACCTCTTACTTTCCCCCTCCTCCCCCACTGCTTGCTCTACCCTCCCGCCACCCTTCCCCTCTCCCACTACCTTCCATCTCTTCCTCCTCTGTTCCATTTCCACTCGTTCTTTTATTTCTAGGAGGAGGAGGAGGAGGAGAAGGAGGTTGAGAGGGAGGAGGAGGAGAAGGAGGTGGAGAGGGAGGAGGAGGAGGAGGAGGACTACGAGCAACGGGTAAGGACAGAAGGAGAAGGACGGGGGGAAAGTTATAATGAGGAAGGAAAAGAGAAGTAAAAATGAACTGAGAGAGGTGGGACGACGATGATAGAGAAAAGACGAGACGAAAGAAGACGATGAAAAGACGGGAATAGAGATGGAGAATGGAAAAAGGCGAGAGAGTAGCAAGAATAACGAGATGGGGAGTGACAGTAGGAAAAAGAAAATAACAAGGAAAAGGGAGTGAGAAATAACTAAGTGAGGAAGAGATAAGGGCACGATTGTGGAAAAGGAAGAGCTGAGACAAGAAAGAAAGAGAGCAGCAGCGAAGGGGAGGCAGGGAAGTGGAGGTGGAGGGGGAGGGGACTGACGGAGGTGTGGCTACTGACGGTGACAGGGACACTACAGAAATATCTCGCTCCAGAATTTCTGTTTTCGATTTCTCCACCCTTCCCTTATATTCCTTTTTATTTTATCGTTATTACTCCCTTTATCATTATTGTCATTGTCGTTACTATCACTGTTGGTATGGTAATGGACAGTGTATCTTTATTTAAAGTCAAGTATTCACAATAGACGGATACCGAATTAAAATAGGGAATAGAATCCTTTATATTACAAATGTTCACGACTTATATGTAATGCATTTTTTTAACCATCTGCAACAAAACAACAATTGTAGAAATAAATTGCACGTGCAATGGCGATCAAAATTTAGTGTCAAAACCACACAGCATTCAGGTAAATGCAAATTTACGCTGTTCTATTCATATTACCTTTTGTAGCAAACGCCTCGCATGTCATTATCATGTTTCTCGCTTTTGGCTCGTGTCCATTATTTTCCCTCAAAGGAAATTACGATTAAGTGCAAA
Source organism: Penaeus monodon (assembly GCF_015228065.2). Classification (NCBI taxonomy): domain Eukaryota; kingdom Metazoa; phylum Arthropoda; class Malacostraca; order Decapoda; family Penaeidae; genus Penaeus; species Penaeus monodon. The sequence continues at coordinate 20,365,210 of NC_051395.1, read as the reverse complement.
AAAAGATCACCTGATGACTTTTTGAGAGAAATGATACTTGGAATTCTGTGCCTCTGTATTCAATTTTAAATCATGTTGGGAGATCAGATGATCTACTATACATTCGACAATCGTCAGACTATTACTGCATTATTTTTTTTATAAGTCTTGGGTAATTTCTCTTCATGCTTATCATCCATTTAGAAGAAACCCATAAGCTATAGTTTACAATTATATATCTGATGATAAGGACTGGACGTTGTCAAATCAACCCCAACTCCACAAGTCTTTCTAAAAAGGTACTCCACCTCAAGGTTATGGACTCACTAAACGGACTCGGTGTCTTTCTTTTACAACTAATCGCTGTTCTTAATGTCGAGTTTAATGCTGTACCAACATTAAGCTCGACATATTTTCGCTCGTGGCAGTTTAAGGAAGTGTCAGTTCTGTCCCTATGAATCATAAATGAAAATTCACATGCATTTTAAGATTCAACAGTCATATCTAAAAATATATATAAACTTTAGCATGCATCATTATCACCATACAAAATGAACGCATCTTATTTTTTCCCTCCAGCCTGCCTAGCATATCTAATTACTTGGCATGCGGCGCAAACTTCTCTTGCACCAACAGCAATCTATCCACAAAAGAATGTCCGCATGAATGATTCCTTTCATCAATTAACTATATGAGTCGGCTAAATTTTTTCTTATGAAAACATATTAACGATAATGATAACAATAATTCTGATAATACGATAAAGTGAAACATAATCCAGAATTTTCAAAACACTATATAATCGCTACAGCTGCATGTGTGGAGCTGATAGATATTTCCTGGCCAGCTTGGTCACAGCTGGATATCAAACTGAAGCCACTCAGTACAACATAGATACCTGTGTGTGTGTGTGTGTGTGTGTGTGTGTGTGTGTGTGTGTGTGTGTGTGTGTGTGTGTGTGTGTGTGTGTGTGTGTGTGTGCATAAATACATACATACATACATACATACATATGTATATACATATATATATATATATATATATATATATATATATATATATATATATATATATATATATATATATATATATATATATATATATATATATATATTAACAGAGCGAGAGAGAGAGAGAGATGGATAGATAGATATAGATATAGATAGATATATATACTAGATATATAGATTGATATGTAGCTTGAATAGACAGATAGATAGATTACAACTTCTCATCATAAGCGATAGACAACTGTGTTTTGATGTAATCATAGATTATTTGTGTATGCATCACAATTTTTGGGGTTACTTTGGGTAGACCATTTAAAAGGCCACTGAATAACGTTAGGGAAGCTAGCGAAATGTATTTAGCAGGATGGTACTTATATTTGAATAAGATCTGTGACAACAAATTGGAATTCAAATGGAGAACTTCGCGAGGTATTAGCAAGAGGGCTAGTATCATTGAAAATGTAAATACACAAAATGTTCGCTTCTTGATTTCTTCCCTCTCTCTACTCCCCTCTATCTCCTCTCATTTCTTCTCCCTTTCCTTTACTTTCCCTCCCCCTATCTTCTCCTCCTCCAACTCCTCATCGTCCTCCAATCCCTCCCTTCCATCTTCTCCGCATCCCTCCTTGTATCCTTTCTTCTCACACTCCCTCCGTCCTAGCCATTTTTCTTCTGTCCCTCCCTCCCGTCTTCCCTGTTTCCCTCTACTCCTCTCTCCTTTCCCCCACCCTCTTCCTCCCTACCCCGACCTTCCCCGCCCCTCCCCAGGCTCGGCATCAGCGCCTCTCCTCGCAATCATTAGTCACAAAGGGCGCGGACGAGGGAGCAGCCGAGGAATAGATCACAGGGAAATATTGAAATGGCGGTGAAGGCAAGAGGCGTTTTAGACCTTTTGCATCGGGAGGCTCGGTCTGAGAGGGCGTCTCGCTCGATTCCAGCGTTGGGTGGCAGCGGCGGCGTCCGTGGCAAGAGCTGGGAGGTACGTGCGTGCATTTCTCCTGATGGGTTCTTCTCCCTTCTCGTTCATGAATGTTGGCAGACTTGGGAGAATAACTTGTGAGTGAGCGTCAGTAATACCACCAGTAGTATATATATTCTGATTCATTTCACATTTCAATTAAATCAGCATGCAAGTCCACTGTTATGGTGAGCGATCAGCCAGAGTTCTCTCTCTCATTTCTCTTTCGTTCTTGAGTTTTTCTTAATCTTTCTCACTCTACCCCCCCCCCCCTGCTCTCTCTCTCCTTCAGATAAAATCATACTTAATCTCACCTTTCCCACATACAATCCCCTCACCCATGCCTTGTTTCCCAATATCCTCCTTCCCTCTATAGAAACTGCCTTAAAAATAGTAACATTAACTACTCCCCTCCTTGAAACACCACTAAGCAAATTCCACAAGTCTCGCTAACCCTTATGCCCATTTTCTACTCTGACCAGGGCCACAGAGAGGGTCAACTTGAAGTCGATTTCTGTGGTATTTGGTATTCAAATAAGGTACACAGTCAAGCATTTAATGAAGGGTGTGTTCCGCGAGGAGTCCTCTTATTACGTGAAACCGATTAATTGCATTTCAGAACTTCTTACATGTTAGCATACATTTTCTATTCTGTCAGTTCAAGGGTTGATGTTTCGAGATGAGCGCTCTAAAAAAATTCGTGTCAAACAGTCTATACTAATATTAGCAATGAATGATAATAACAATGATAACCATGATGATAATAATAATGTTTATAATAATAATGATAATAATATTAATAATAATAATAATAATGATAATGATAATAACAATAATGATAATGATAATAATAATAATAATAATAATAATAATAAAAATAATAATAATAATAATAATAATAATAATGATAATGATAATAATCATAATATTAATAATCATTATAATAACAATAGCAACAACAGCAACAACAACAATAATAATAATAATAATGATAATAATAACAATAATAATAATAATAATAATAATAATAATAATAATAATAATAAAATAATAATAAAATAATGACAATATCAATAATAATACTATTATTATTATTATTATTATTATTAATACCATTATTAGTAGTAGTATTAATATCATTATCATTATTATTATTATCATTAATGTAAATAATAAAAAGGATAAAAAATAATGATAATAATAATAATAATAATAATAATAATAATAATAATAATAATAATAATAACAATGATAATTATAATAATAACAACAACAACATCAATAATGATCATGATAATGATAACGATAACAACAAGAATGGTAATAAATATGAAAATAATACTAATAATGATAATAATGATAATAATAATAATAGTAATAATAATAATAATAATAATAATAATAATAATAATAATAATAATAATATTATTATTATTATTATTATTATTATTATTATCATCATCATCATCATTATTATTATTATCATAATGATCATGATAATAGTAATGATAACAATGATGATAATGATAATGAAAATAATGATAAAAATGATTATAATACTATTATCATTATTATTATTATCATTATTATTATTACTTTCATTATTATTATCATTATTATTATTATTATTATCATTATATTCACTATTATAAGTATTACTTATTATTATTATCAATAACGTTATCTTTATTAATATTAATATTATTATTATTATTAATATTAATATCATTATTGCTATCATTGTTGTTGTTGTTGTTATTATTATTATTATTATCATTTTCATTATTATATTATTCATTATTATCATCATTCTGGTCATTATCATTAATATCATTATTGTTATTATTATTAGTAGTAGTAGTAGTAGTAATAGTAGTATCACTATTATCATCATCATCATCTTCATTATTAGCATTATCAATATTATTAGCAATATTACTATTGCCACTACTGTACTATTACTACTACTACTATCTTTATCATTATTATTATTATTAGCATGTTGATGGTACTTTTTATTTTTATTTCATAATCATAATTATAGATTTTATTGTTACTATTGTCATTATCATTATTATTATTATTATTCTATTACTATTATTATTATCATTATCACTATTATTATTATCATTGTTGTTGTTGTTATTATTATTATTATTTTCATTGTTGCTGTTGCTTTATTATCATTATCATTATTTTATTATTATTATTATTATTAGTGTCGCCGTTGTTGTTGTTGTTGTCGTTGTTGTTGTTATTATTATTATTCTCATTATTATTGTTGTTGTTGTTGATGTTTTTGTTGTTGTTGTTATTATTATTATTAGTAGTAGTAGTAGTAGTATTTTCATTATTATTATTATTTGTATTATTATTATCATTATTATTATTATTATTATTATTATCATCATTTTTTTTTCATTCTTATTCATTATTACTATTACCATTACTATTATTATTATTATTGTTATTATCAATATTATGATTATGATGATGATGATGATTATTATTATTATTATCATCATTATTACTATTATTATTATTATTACTATTACTATTATTATTATTATTACTATCATCCTTATCATTATCATCGTTATTTTTTGTCATTATCATCATTATTATTATTATTATCGTTATTACCATTACTGTTATTATTATTATCATTACTATTATGATCATCGTCATTATTACTATTGTTGTTGTTATTATTATTATTATTATTATCATCATCATAACCAGTATCACTATTATCATCATCATCATTATTATTATTATTATTATTATTATTATTATTATCATTATTATTATGTTGGTGATAGCAACAATATTAATAATGTAAAAAATTATAACTTAATGATAATGATAATCATTAGTCGTTACTCAAATTATAATTGTAATAATCATGATAATTATCATGATAAAGATGATAATGATAACAATGAAAAACAGTGATGATGACGATGAAACAAAAATGAGCACTCAGGTCGTTTGACGAGGCAAGAACAAAATTCCCTTTGTAGCCTGACGACACGCGCCCCGGGCACTAAAACAGAGGTAATATCCTGGCCGACGGAAGCATCTAAGCCCCTCCCCAACTCCTCCTCCTGCTCTTCCTCCTCCTCCTCCCCTCTCTTTCTCTCCCTCCCTCCCACCCTCCTCTTTCTCCCTCCATTTCTCCAACTCTTTGTTTACCCTCATGCCTCCCCCTTTTTCTTTCCCCATCCTCACTTTCTCTTTTCGCAGCGCCACCTTCCCCTCCTTTTACCATCATTACCTCCTTTCCTCCTCTTCACCATCATACATTAAGGTGCATCGAGATATACATTTTAATGAAATGTAATTAAATACACCATACTTCCATTCAAATATACCACGCTACATTCAGCTTTCTTCCACAAATGCAAATAGTATGCTCACAGGTAAAGGGAATGGAGCTCACAGCCAAAGAGAAAGTCGTTCGTTCCAAGTCGCCATAGAAAATGGCTCTTCTAGTAACATAGCCTTCGGAAGAAAACAAAATGCGCAACACCATATCGAGCGCGTCCAGAAGACAAAGGGCTTTCCACGTATGCCTTCACTGGTATCCACGGTTCAGGGAATCTGTAATGCCTTCGAGAAAACTTGCAGATAAGCACGATTGGCAGAGTAGAAAATCCAAAACTCACTGTTTGCTCGAATCTCTACCATTTTCCTTTTTCCTCTTCCCCCCTATCAACGTCTAAATCTCTCACATTCCCCTCCCCCCTCCCCCTTCCTCTCTATCTTTCTTTATCTCTTTTCCCTATCCTCGCTCTCCATCCTCTCTAACCGATGGAGATCTATACATATGACCGCGGCGACTAGTAGATAAGGTTTATCTGACGGAACCCAAATGAACGAAGTTATTGTCAGATCCATTGACCCATATCACTGCAGGGCCACTCTTCCAGTGCCGACGGGTAGTGGACAGTGGAACACCAGGGAGGAAAGGGGAATACAAGAAAAAGTGCATTAAGAAACGATGGAAGAAAAGAGGGAGAGAGGCAGAGAGAGAGAGAGAGAGATAGAGAGAGAGATAGAGAGAGAGAGAGAGAGAGAGAGAGAGAGAGAGATGGGGGGGGGGGGGCAACAGAAAACAAAGGAAGAGAAAGGGGGGGCAGACAGACAGAGGGGGGGGGGAGAAAAGGTATGGGGAAGCGGAGAAGGAGGGAGGAGGGCAAAAGGGAGGAAAAGAGATAGAGAGAGAGACCATTTTCTCCTGACTTCCTGGTTTCCTTTTCCTTTTCCTCTTTTTTTTTTCTTTTGTTTTATCGTTTACTAACTAAATTTGCATATCTTTCACTTCCGTTCCCATTACTTAACATTTATTAAATGTATCCGTATAATTATCATCATTATCATTAATATCAATATTCTCATTGCCATTATTATCATACATGTTATCGCCACTTTTACTATGGTTTATCAGTATCATTGATGCTGCTGTTATTCTTACTAATATTATCATTATTACTGTCACTGTCATTATCATTGTCACTGTTGTTATCATTATCACTATCATTACTAGTAATAGTAGTAGTAGTATAGTAGTAGCCTTTAGTAGTAGTAGTAGTAGTAGTAGTAGTAGTAGTAGTAGTAGTAGTAGTAGTAGTAGTAGTAGTAATAGTAATGGTAGAAATATAAATAATATTAGTAGTAGTTGTAATAGTAGCCGTTGTTATGTTGTTGTTGGTGGTGGTGATGTTGCTGCTACTGCTGTAGCATTATTAGTCTTATATAATGTTATTCAAGACTTTACTATTATTTCATTGGCATTATCTCTAATAATGGCATCCCTACCGTCCTTGAGAACTAAAACAGTGTTCTGTTCACCAGGCCTTTATCATCTACTCTTTGAGTTCCATTACCTTTCAACCTTTCCAAGGAGTAGCATTAACTTTTTATGTTCCATTTTTTGACTCTTAATACATTCATTATTGTTATAAGCCCCAAGATAGGCATTTTATGGTTATCTATAATGATGTTTTATGTCTTGAACCTCAGTCTTGGTTATTCGTAGTTCGTACATATCTAGACCACAGTAAACCTACAATACACCTACAGTACACTATTTGTACAATTATACTACATTTATACCTATACTCATAGTACACTACGCTACATTCTACAACTCTACACGTATATCACACTATACCAACAGCTACAGTACACCCAAACCTATGTTTACAATAGACTACACTTACACCTATACCAATGCTTACACTACGCTACACCTACAATACAATGCACCTACCTTATACTATACCTATACTGCACTGTACATACAACAACAATGCCCCTTTCTAAAAATACCCATTATTTTGCCTTGCGTATTTCTCACAGTCCTATTCTCTCCTTGTTCTCCTACTACCTTTTCCCTTTTCCTACATTCATATTTCTCCTACTCCTTCTCTTCCTCTTATTCTTATTTTTTTTTCTTCCTTCGCCTCCCCTTCCACATCCTAATTCATTCTCCTTTTCTCCCTCCTCTTCATTCCTCCACTCTTCAAACACCTCCCCCCCCATCACCTCCACCTGCCTGAGGGCCCCTTCCTCGACCGCTCATCAAGAAAGGCCATCTTTAAAACACAGGGGCTTTTCACCCAAAACCCACGACACAAGACTCATCACCTCTTTCTTTGCATCACTAGACTTCCTTCGCCGCCCGCCCCTTTCGCCTCGTCCACTCTCCCCATCTTCCTCCCC
>NC_051395.1:20327536-20330036 GCF_015228065.2 Penaeus monodon | reverse complement strand
TCCCAAGAGACTAATCTGCTAACTAACGACCCTCCTTCCCCACCAGACTTAGATAGGGTCATTACAGCAAGCACATTTTCCCCCGGCGTTACCGGTTCCTCGTGTAATAGTCTTGAATCCGGCAACTTTGAGAGCCTGAGTCACCCTCGAGCTCTCTCCCCCCCTTAGCTGTCCCCCTCCAACCCCCGCACTCACCTCTGCATTCGTGGCTTGTCAGTCTTTCATATTGGGTGATATGGCTTTTCCTAATCCTCTTTTGGTAACAACAAATTCTATCTGTTTCCCCTACAGATCTATATAACTAAAATTCACAGTATCCATGCTTAAAATGCCACCCACATTCTTTCTCCCTTTTACTTCCATCCCCGTCTACACACCGAAAAAAAAGCCTGTCGCCCCCTCCTTTCCACGGCCGCCATCTTGCTATCTGCCTCAATCCTCTCCGCAGCAAACATCGCCATTCATCAATCTCTGTCAGTAACTTCATCTCTCCGTGATGACCACCGACGCCTTGATCTCTTTTGCAATAACCTCTCTATATACAGAGCTTTTCTTCCCGAGCCTTTAATCTCTTTCTCGTTTGCTGCAATCACCTTCACACTAACTTTTTGGAAAAAAAAATGTTCCACAATTAGCACTATTATGACTTTTTAAAATTATCTTTCGCCATCTTCTCTACTCCCCCCGTACTCTACATAATATCATATATTTATATCTCCATCATTTTCTCGTTTTTCTTTCCCTTAATGAAATTTATAAAATCATGATACAGCCTATACATCCTTATACTGGGCTTCCATGTCTTGACACTAACACAATTATCGATATCTCTGAGCTTCAGCGCAACGCTCTTTGTGATAATTTCATTTTCAGATGTATTGTTGGAACACTACTTCCCGATACCCCTAAAATCCCAAGCACTAATGTCCCTGCAGGATATCCTACACTAATATCCCCAGAGGAACTGCAACCTAGGAACTCATTACATTACGCTAATGCCCCTGTGCTTTGTTAGACCCTCCATGAGCGGGCCGGTGCTAGGGATCCTAAAATGAGGTCATCTCTTCCTAACCTCATTCCGAATGCTTAATTACGGTCCCTGAGCTTAGATTGCGGTCTCCGGTTAGATTATGTGCCCTGAATCATCGATCAAAATAGAACTCGCCGATTTCTTAATGATGCACCTCTTGATCCCCGTTGCAGAGCAGTTGTTATCCCTAATAATGAGCGCTGTCAAGGTACCCTGCAATATGCTGAACTCCCTTGCTAACGACCCCACTGATGCAGCTGATTATTTCACCAACTTTTGCGGTCACGATTTCGCGCTTCGACTTTGCTTGAAAAAAAAATGTATCTGGTTGTGTGTATTCAGTCTCGGCATATATACATCACACTACGCACATATATATCTACATGTTGATGAAAATAAGTAGGCTAAGCTATATAAGACAAGACCGGGAACGTACAATACGTTGCATCATTTTGATTGGTCGAGGACTTAATAACTCAAAATGTAACTTTATAAAGCTACTACCCCAGAGAGGCCTTAGGAAATTAAAAGATAACAGATAAATAAATAATGCAGATTAGTAATTAAACAAATGAAAAATAAAAAGAGCGACTACGGATACGCTAAGAACTACACGTATAATGATACATCCCTAAACTTTCCTTTTTACGAGATAAAACCCAGAAGATCTACCACTCTTCGGCTTCCACCCTCCCGTCTACATCGGCTCGCGTCGTAAATCTGGCCCAACGGACAGAGGCTTCCCGAAGATAGATGCTGACCGCGAGGCTCCGCAGCGCGTGGCCGCCGCGGGGCTCGAGACTCGAACACAGGCACCGATAAACAAACCTGACATGTGGTCGTGGCCGCCAGCGTCTCGCCAGCACATGGCATTCGTGGGGGTGGGGGTTGATTGGTGTGTGTGTGTGTGTGGGGGGGGGGGGTTATGAGTACTGAGTTATGAATTGGGATATGCGAGGTAGGTGCTTGGAGCGCCGAGTACTGTATTGGGATTCATGACGTTGTGTGACCAGTGGCTGGGTGATGAGTTTTGAGGTCTGATTAAGGTTCGTGTTTCGAGAAATGATAATGGTAGTATGGTAATGATAATAAAATTAATAACAATAACACTGTTAATAATAACAATGAGAATAGTAATAATAACTGATAATTAAGATAATAATGACAATTATAATGATAATAATTATAATGATACTGATAAAACAGTTATAATAATCATAATAAAGATGATATTGATAACAATAGTTATCATCATAATAAAGATGATGATTATTATTATGCAAACAAAAATAACGATAATAATTATAATAGTAATGAAATCGTAATAACGAAAATAATGATGAAAGTAATGAAAATAACAACAATAGCATTAACAATAAAAATAATAATACCAAGAGTAAAAACTTGACCGACAAAAAAAAAGAGATGGGAAAAAATAACTACAGAGCCCAGTAGCATAAAGTAGATATG
>NC_051395.1:20270036-20275036 GCF_015228065.2 Penaeus monodon | reverse complement strand
TTTCTTCGGGAGCCTAGGGTCAAGCTAGTCAATGTTGCCGTTGGCACTCACACTGGTCCCATGGGTGGCGGTACAACGGCCACTGCCTGCGTATATCCTCTCACCACCCCTGTGGCTGTTAGATATTAGTTCTAACAGTTTCCCCTTGTTGGACTCTGTGGTGGGTGGGGGCGTGAGAGGATGAAATAACTGCTTATTTTATGGCAAGCATTTCAAAGCCCCCACAACAAAGAGATACAGATGATGACGAACCGTGCAAGGTCCAGACTACGGCAGTCACTCTTAAGTCATACATGGCTTCTAGTGGCAAGATAAAATGCAAAGCTCTGTGAGACTCTGTGAGACCTGCTGCTAAAATGGAAACGACATCAGCTAAAAGCATGTCTGTCCGTGAAATTGTACAGCAGATAGATTCTGGCCTCTCCAGGCCAGCACCCAAATCAGGGAGACCTCTGAGTAGCCCTCAGCACAAGCTGAACCAGCCGAAACAGCAGCTGCTCCCACGACCGTAGCCCACAATTTAAGCCGAAAGGGCGGCCCGAAACGACCCAGGCCGGAGACAGACTCTTTTGGAGAGTCTAGACCCCCTAGGCATTTCCCACAGTTTAAGGTTTCCTCTAAACCTGAAGGCTTCGACAATGCCTACCAATTGTAAGAGCATTGGAGATGCAGCGAAAAACCCGGGTTGCCAGAGACCAAGGCATTATTATGCCTAAATACCAAGCTACCCTGAATTTCCTGCAGGAAACCAAGGAGCTTAATGTAGGAGGAAGTGTATCTCTCGCCACTGAATCCCGACGAAAGGAAAGTCAAGATGGTGCTACTTGGCTTCTCGCTTTCGTATGATGTGGATCTTATCACATCACACCACAGGTCGTGGACGCTTCCCGAATGTCTAAAGGGAAGAGCCCAACCAGGCAAGTCCTGGTGACTTTGAAAGGAGCCCCAATCACTACCCTTGATCTGGGTAATTGGGGCTCATTTAGCATAAGAACATATGTACATGAGCCATTTTGGTGCTTTAAGTGCCAAAGATACGGCCACCACCAGGCCAGCTGCAAGGCCAATCCTAAATGTGGTGTCTGTAGCAAGGCACACAACACCGAGGTGTGCCTTAAGGGACACAAGGAAGGCCAAAGGGACACAAGAGCAAAATGTACCAACTGTGCCAAGGAGCATCACACCTGGAGCCTGGTTTGCTCTGCCAGGAAAGAGGCGGCCTTCAGGCGACATGAGGTTGCTAAAAAGCGACCAGACTTTGTTCCTGCTTCCCCAGGCATCCATGTCTAGGGACAGAACAAAAGAGAAAAGACTTTCCGACCTCCAAAGAGGAAGGAAGCCCCTCCACAGCCGACACCGGATATCTCTGACAATTTCAAAAATGCAGAAAAAGAAACCACAAAAATAAAGGTTCAAAAAGCACCGCGAAAGCCTCCCCAAGAGACGATAATCTCCTCTTTGACGAGGAGATATAACTTTCCTGATGACTGCTATAGTCACTGCAGTAGCAGCAGCTTTGGGGAGGTCGAGTAGGAGGCGGAGAAGGTAGTCATGGTCGCCATGATGGCAATGACCCAGACTGTTGCAGTCCTGAATGGTAGGAAGCTGAACAGAGCCAAAGAGCCCCACTCTCACCCCAGGACGAGACTCCTCTCCCCACCCCAACCCTGGCCACTCCATCACAGGCAGAGCCAGAACAGGCTGAATCTGTGCAGCCAGTGCCAGAACAAGCTGACCCTACTCAGGTAAAGTCAGCAAAGAGAAAAGATACAAAAACAAAGCATGAAGTGAGAAAAGCCAAATTCACAAAAGTCAGAGCTACCAAAGGCTCTCCACCTCCCAGTGGACCCATGGTTAGCCTGACAAACAGTCCAACACAACTGACTCTGAAACCGAATACAAAGACGTCTCTGATGTAACTATGACCAAGTAATATCATGACACACAACTTAAGCATACTACATTGAAACATCTATTGCTTTAATACAAAGAATGCCATTCTCCACGCAATAGTGCAGTCAAAGAACATTGACAATGTCATGTTCCAGGAGACATTAATAGAGGGGAGTGTTCGCTTCTCAGGGTATCATGTCTTCATACTGCCCAGCACAGCCGGCAAAAGAGGCTTGATCACTGTGGTCAAAGCAACAATCGCTTGCTCCACAATAACCGATGCACTGCAGCTCTGGTGTAAAGAATTAGATGGTGTGTAGATGAGACTGTCACAAGTGACCATTATGGCACTATTACTACCCTCATGGATGCTAGCTCAGATGCCACAAGCAAATCTAAGATGGAAAACAGACAAGGCTAACTGACAAGCCTTTCAGAATGCCTTGGTTCATTATTTTAGAAGCAATGAATCCCCACAGAGTGAAAACATGGAAGTGCTTGAAGCCAGACTTATCAGTGCCATAAATCAAGCAGCCTCACAGACTATACCTAAAACTCGGCCATGGTCCAGGAGTTATAAAGACGCCTGGTACTTTAATGACGAGATTAAGGAAGTCAACCACAGAGTGAACATGTGTAGAAAACATTTCCGAAGGCAAAGAACCCCTGAAAACCTAGCCCTTCTAAGGGAAGCAGTCAGGGATGCCAAGGAAACTGCCACAAGAGTCAGGCAGGAAAAGTGGCTGGAATGGTGTGAGTCCTTTGACCACCAAACCACCCTTACAGAGCTGTGGTAACGGGTCAGGCGAGCTACTAGTTGCTCAGCCCAAAGGTGCACACACCATGACCCTCAATCAGAAGCAAACAGACTGGTGCAGTTCTCTGCAAGAACAAGCAGCAACAGTCTGCTAGCTGAACTGAGGGCAAAGCAACAATGCCTACAACCAGGCAGACTTGTTCATATCAGAGAAAGGGCAGCGGAACGCGATAACTCAGATGTTATCTTCTCTCTGAGGAAACTAAGACAAACCTACAAAAATAGTTCTTGCACAGCCCCAGGTTCTGATGGGATCTCGTACCCCATCATTTCTCACCTAGGACTGGCAGGTGAGCTTGCATTCCTGAAACCCATCATCAAGTCTGGGAAACTTCCACTCTACCCTGGAGCTATCATAGTTCCCATCCCAAAACCGAAAGAGCCAGGGAATTACTGCCCCATCTCTCTCCTCAACTGTCTTGAAAAGACGGCCGAGAGAATGGTACTAAACCGACTCCAATGGAAAATGGGACCCCCCCCCCCCCATGGGCTCACAAGGGGCATGAGCACAGCACACAGCATAGCCATGCTCTTAAACACAATCACCACTGTCTGTGGTAGCATTTCTAGACCTGGAGAGGGCTTTTGAATTAGCAAGTCCTCTTGCTATTCAGGAGACCCTGATCAGAGGAAAGCTCTTGGCTTGGAAAGGTGACTATTTCAGGAACAGAACAGCCAAAGTCAGATTCCAAGGTCACATATCACAACACATGCCACTAAAAAATGGAACACCACAGGGTGGGGTCCTCAGTCCAACCCTTTTCAACACCCTAATGCACCCCACCTCCCAGTGGGGTGCAAGATCATCTCTTATGCAGATGTCGCAATCATCTCCACTGGACCACACTGCCTAAGTAAAACCCAGCACTGTGTGGACCTTGTATCTGAGGAGTGCTGTAGGACAGGACTAAAGATCTCTCCAGCCTAATCCAAAGCCATGGCTCTGAGACAAAATGTTCAAGGCACAAGTATGAGAATCCAGGGAATGTGTCCAGGTCTTCCAATACCTTGGGGTCATGACTGACCGGACCCTCTCCTTTAAAGAGGAGGTCCTGTACTTGGTTGACCGAACAAAAGCAAGACTGTCATGAGAGCAATGAATGGGAGACCCATAGGAGTTAGACATAAAGTACTAAGATCATTCTATGTACATGTCATCCCTCCCATTGTGTACTATGATTTTGTCTCCCTGATTGCCACAAAGCCAAGATTAAGAGAAAAAATTGGAGACAGTTCAAAATGAAACTGCCAGGATCCTTCTGGGTCCCCCAAGGTGGACCAAGGCCCTCAACCTCCTCATGAAGGCAAACCTTCTCCCCCTGGAAACACGAATTGATCTAATGGCAGCTCAGTTCCTTTCAAAGGTCATCCCATGAACACAAACATGAGACAAAAAATACTCAGATGCCTAGAACAAGACCACGAGCTGTTTGCAAACAACTCCTGGCTGTCTCACATAGCTAGGGTGTTGATACACTATCAGATCAAAGAACAACTACTTGCCAAGGGTATGGACTTCCCCACCCCGACTTTATTGAAGCCCTGCTCTAGGCACAAACCTTAATCGAGTTCTCTGTTATGAGCTTGTCAAGGAGAAAGAATAAATACACCATGCCTAGTCTAAAGGCAGAAGCTGAGAGGGTCATTGCAGCCATCACTCTTCCGGGTAGTATAACCAAGTTCACAGATGGATCAGTTGATACCCTTAAACCACACTGCAGGTGCCGGCTTTGCAGCAAGGGAGGCCACACAATCCATGAGGGTAACAGACAACGCCTCCTCACTACAGCAGAGGTAGTTCCGATCATGGGAGCCCTAGCCCACACATCCCTGAGGGAAGGACACTTGGACATACATACACAATCCAGGGCAGCCAAAGACTGTCTACAGCAAAGCTCACCCAAAGACAACATCTACCTCCTTACCACCATCCTTACCATGATCATAAAACCGAGCCGAAAAATCTTAAGGCAGAAGTGTAATGCCATAGCTTGTGCCTTCCTCCTGCAGCTTCACAAAGAGAAAACGAAATCCTCCCCCATGGCCATATGGTACTCAGATGCCACAGGCTATGAGCCGCTGGCACTCTCTAAAGCAATCAATAGAGGTACCGAAGTCTTCCAGAATCAGACTAGGTTACCATTGCGCATGGCAGATCATAGGTTCAGTTGACTATGCAGACAGGTGTTGTATGCACTGTGGCGAGCCGAATGCCACGTTGGTACATTACTCACAGAATTGTGAGCACACACAATTTCTAAGACAGGGTTCAAACACAACAGCCGCCAGG
>NC_051395.1:20255036-20257536 GCF_015228065.2 Penaeus monodon | reverse complement strand
AGATGAAAATCTGGAGCTGCAGTTGATTCCAGCTCAGTCCAAGATATTTTGGACTGAGATGTTTGACTCCTGTGACTTTTGTGTTGTTAACTAGACGCATAACTTGTTAATGAACTTCCCAAGGGTGTGCGCATTAAAAAAAAAAAAAAAAAAAGGAGGGGGGGGAGGGTACATCACACGGAAATAAATTGTTCCCTACGCACCAAAGCACTGAAAGGTGCCTGTGTGTATATGAGTTCTGTGTGTGTGTGTGTGTATATATATGTGTGTGTGTGTGTGTGTGTGTGTGTGTGTGTGTGTGTGTGTGTGTGTGTGTGTGTGTGTGTGTGTGTGTGTGTGTGTGTGTGTGTGTGTGTGCGTCTTTCTTTGACAGTCAAGCATGATATGCCTGTCGCATACACTCAAGTGTGTGTTTGTGCTGATTCATTCAATCTTGGGGGACTAGGCGCAAGAAAATGGAAAGTAAATATAATGTAAGATAGTTTCACTTCCGAGTTAAACTGGCTGGCCAAGGAAAGATTCTATTTCCATTGTTTTCCAGACATATTCTTGAATTTACATTGGTTTCTTATCCCAGTTGTCTGCACTTTGTGACAGGTGGCATACAAGTTAGAAATTAATGAGAAAGGGAAGAGAAGATGTAAACTAAAATTGCATTTGCAAATGAGTGTCTATTTGTCTATTACCGTTCCTTTTATATGTGTGACTGCAGGCGTCTCGTGTTTGTATAAAGGCAACACACTCCTATGGAGAATGTAGCACGTTTACAAAAAGGGCAGGTTTCGGGCCGTTTTCACTGGTTTCTGAGAGAGGGAAAAGCCGCAGAGAGAAGCCGTAAGAAGCCTCTAGGAGTGACACGACGTCCACCCTCACCTGTCCTCCGGAAAGCGACGGAAAAACGCCCAGCCGACGGCGTCTCGATCATCCCAGTTTTCTTGCGCCGCCGCCACGACGCAGCTGCACATAATACTCCACCCGGGCAAAGAACCGGAAATGGCGGGGCTTTACGGCCTATTTCTTTCCGTCCCGGATTTCGAAATTAAATTCTTG
Organism: Penaeus monodon; assembly: GCF_015228065.2. Taxonomy (NCBI): domain Eukaryota; kingdom Metazoa; phylum Arthropoda; class Malacostraca; order Decapoda; family Penaeidae; genus Penaeus; species Penaeus monodon. Next base: position 20,256,486 of record NC_051395.1, on the reverse strand, counting down.
CAACAGCACAACACCACTTGACGTCGTGGTGCATAGTGCCCGCCACGCCGCCATCGCGTGGCTCCTGGTACGCAGTGTGACTCTTTTCTCTTATGTCGTGGCTCTTTTTACTTAAGCGTCTCTTGGCTCTTATGCTGCGACGCCTCGTTCTTGTTATATGGCTCTTCGCTCTCATTAAGTGCGTTCTTGTTCTTACTTATCTGCCCTTTTTATATGACTCATAGACGTTATGTGACTTTTTGCCCTCATCACGTGGCTCTTTGCTCTAAATATTGAATCTTTATTCCTCTTGTATATCTATCTTTTTATTTTGATTCTTTTGTCTCTTTGTTCTTACTATTTTATCTCTTATAAAATAGTTCTTAGTATGTGACACAGTTGTTTATACTCCGCTCTAATCGCTTAAGCACATAATCCTGTTATTAAGTGTACGACAAAGAGAGACGGTTCCATAAAGGCAGTGGAAACATAATGCGAAATGTGCTTACAGCTCATGCATGGATGGATATTTTGTCTATAATGTGTTCTGCTTTCAAGGTGCTATATTTGTACCATATTAGTAATTCTATCGTTGTAAGAGATCTCAATTACTGTCTAAAATAAAATCAATCATATATGTGTCATATCTGGCGCAAATGATATAATACAGTCTGACTGTATGTTGCATTATTATCAAATACGTGTCATAAGACAGCAGTAACCACAAATTCCTGTAGATACAGCAACGTCCTTATCTTGACTGCACATCTGATGCATCATTGATCTTGCTCTGAGAATACTCTGCTGCATCTCCCTAATTACCACTTCACATATCTCATTATACTCAAAGGAGGATTAGTGATATGTGGTTAACCGAAGCTTCTATGACTTTCGCACAGGAGATAGACCTACGTGTTAATCACTCTCTCTCTCTCTCTCTCTCTCTCTCTCTCTCTCTCTCTTCTCTCTCTCTCTCTCTCTCTCTCTCTCTTCTCTCTCTCTCTCTCTCTCTCTCTCTCTAGGAGGGGAAAGGCACAAGGGGGGGGGGCAGAACAATTGTGAGGGAGGTACTTGGTTTGATGATGAGCGTGTGAATGAGTGAGCGCGTGACTGATTGGGTAAATCAGTCAGTCAGTCAGTCAATTTGTGCGTGAGTGAGGCAGAGACAAGGCAGATGAACAAAGAAAAGAAACAGCAAAATACGGAAGGTAAGGAGAATGTGAGTATCTAGGTGAGTCAAAAGACGATGAAAAAGAGAATACAGGTTGGTACTGAGCAGGTTCCTTTTCTCCCTCCCGCTTCCATAGGATCAAAGTTTACTTTCTCTCCGGAGGAATCTTTGAAGAAATATATCGTTGATTGAAAGTTTACACAGCGAATGGAACACGTGAAAGGACGCTCAGTTGGTTTATGTTTACCTTTTTTCGAGTAGACAAATTAATACAGCACAAGTTTAGTCCTCCGGAATAGC
>NC_051395.1:20217536-20237536 GCF_015228065.2 Penaeus monodon | reverse complement strand
AGGGCAGGGCAGTCACTGATCTCAAGACAGTCCTACAGGCGGTGACAGCGAGGGGATAGCCTGCCGACCTCTTGCTTTCGCCGGTCGCCCGACGCAACCAGCATTCTTCATTTTTTATCACCACAAATTGTATATTTAACCCAGCTTAAAGTATAGAAGAAAATTACAGATTTCTATATCAACCAATAGAAATACAGCAACAATGATGACTATAACAAGAAAGGTCCATTTCCATACGACTGTATAATTTTGCAACAAGTGTAATAATAATGCTTTATCATTATCCTCGTTATAACCGCCATTATGCTTTTCAGTATCGTTATAACCGCCATCATTATCATCATAATTAGACAAACTTTTTCCCCCGCGTTGCCCCTGCGCCTCGTCTTCTTCCCGACAACGTTCGATAATTAATCAACGTCAGGTTCACTCGAAAACTTTCTTCATGTTAATCTTATTAATTCGAGGAATTATTAATCATCAGCGGGTTCTGTGCGTCGAAGACAGTGACACTGACTCCACGAAGTGCATTGATGATTGTAATCCTGTTAGGGGAAGAAGGGAAACCACATGATAATTGAAGAGAGAGTTAAGATTATGTAATAGACGAAAAAAAACTATGATTTCATCACAGACGAACTAATATATTGTTGAAGTATAAAGAAAATCCTCAGTGAAGACGAAGGCAAAGTCCCATAAAGAAAATAACGGTTACTAAAGCCACAAAAAAGTAAAGCAAAAGGAAATCCCAACCCGGTCTGTTGCCAACACTGTGCTTATCAACGCCAGAACACCAGAGGGGAAAGCGATAACAAAACATGCGTATGTGCGGTAATGCTTGAAAATAATGGCGAAGTTTTGCTGCGACAAAAGGCATTGAAAAGTGTGAAGATTCCCATTAGCTCTATTATCATACTGTTTGACAGGTAAAGCGTATCTTCCCAACACATAGAAGAGAACATTTAGTGACATGTCAACAAAGCTACTGCATGACAGCAGGAAGTATAGTGACGCTTGACAGTGCAGGGAGGGGATGCGGCGCACACTAACGGAGGCTGACGTTAATTGGAGGGACGTGAGGGAGGTGGGAGAGGAAGGGGGCGCAGCCTTGTGGAAATAATTTTACCCTTCCTAACAATGCCAATATTAATGAAATAAAAAAAAAATGTGGAAAGGTAAATATTAGGAGCAATCTATAGCCTATGAGCACGAGAAAGGTTTTAAAATGACAAGTGACTGTACAGTATAATAAAGGATCTAGTATTGGGAATGAGGGGAAGAGCCGGAAATATTAATACTGGAAAAAGAATAACGATTAAAAAGAGAGAGTGCGGAAGGGGAAATTTATATTAACCTTGGCATGAGGTGAGAGCGCACGCACTTACACCCATCCGCGTCAAGACATACATGCAGACCAGTACATACATACGCACACACACACACACACACACATACACATACACATACACATACACATACACACACACACACACACACACACACACACACACACACACACACACACACACACACACACACATATATATATATACAGAGAGAGAGAGAGACAGACAGACAGACAGAGAGCCAATTTTCCTTAACTGACATAATTATTTTACAGTTGTACATTGTCTGAAATACTTAAACATTTCCCATGTTCTTGGAGGGTTACTAATGGCTCACTGAACAGCGTCGAGAACACGTGAAGTGAATCCCTCTAGTCTTCTATGACTATTGAACTCCTGGGTGCTCCTGTGTGTGGTTACAGAGTATTTGGAGTGGATGTAAGAAGCTTGTGCTGGACATAGAAGCTTCTCTCATTAATGAACACAGAACAAGAGGATTAAGTCTTCAGGTAACTGGGAGGTCGGGGACAAAAAAGAAAAAAATATACTTAATGATTAAATAAATGTGAAACGCGGCCATCCTCCCACAAACGACTTATTTTCTGGCATTCGGTGCGAAGGATTAATGCAAAAAAGCACAAAGAACAACAAACAACAGACAGAACAAGTAGAAGGTAGCCAGAGAAGTGGAGACCTGAGGCGGAGACTTCAACACCTTCCTGAGGAACCGGGCGGAAGGATAAGGGTCTCGGTAGGATCCCGTCGAGTGCGAGATAACAAGGCGGCCCCCGACGACAGGCACGTAATGGCGGCCACTAAGGACATTGCGAGTGGATCGACGAGACATAACGACGCGCCAAACGACCTGTGACCAAGGGCGACCCGCAGAGCTCCATTTAGCTCTTCCAATAACAACAAGAGAGGGGAGCGGCGCGGGGGAGGAAAATCGTATCTCCTAAAACCTGTATCTGGTACTACCTTTCCTTTCGTTTGTTATTGTTGAACAGATTGAGAATGGTTTCGGGTAAAAAAGGTTAGCTGAGGATGATGAGGACAATAATGATTTATTTCAGTGGCACCAGTCCAATAACAATGATGATATGAGTAATGATTATGATAAGAGAAAATATAATAACAAGAACATAATGATGCACTCGACGTTAATAATGAAAATAACAAAGATTATAATTATAATAGTAGTGGCAATTACAAAAACAACAATAACAACAACAGCAATAACAATGATGATAATATTGATAGTGGTGGTGGCGATGGTGTGGTGGTTTGATGGTATTAGTGGTGGTAGGTATGGTAGTGTTGGTAATGGTATGGTGGTGGTGGTGGTATGAAGATAGTAGTGGTGGTACTGTTTGTGGCGTGATGGCGATAATGATAAACAAAACAAATTGGGCTATAAAACAATAAAGATAACGGAAAATCAAATGATACATTTTTTCCGCCTCAGAGAGAAACACAGAGCATTTATGTTGAAATCTTCTGATATATGAAAGTGCAAATAAAAATCACAGAGATTCCTTCTCTGGGTAGGACCTAAGGCAATCTCCTGCTGTGTGAAGGATGCAACATACAAAACAAACTTACAACGGTAAACGTTGGTTTGCAATTGCTTTTTCATTCCATTAAGATACAATGGGAACATTTCTTCAGTATATGGCCATATGATTGTATTGTGCGAGACAGAGAGGAAGTGGGGGAGGAGAATAGAAGAAAAAAGGAATGAGAGATGGATTAATGGAAGAGGCGATAGAGGAAAAGATGTGGAGAGAGAGAGAGAGAGAGAGAGAGAGAGAGAGAGAGAGAGAGAGAGAGAGAGAGAGAGTCAGAGACAGACAGAGGGAAAGAGAGAAAGAGAGAGAGGGAGAGAGAGATTATTTGATTTGAAATGTTTATTGAGATAATATATTCCATATCAGATGGATGTCCCCTTATGGACTCACATCAATTCAAAAAAAATACAAAGTTGAACCTAATACAGTTGACATTCATGATCTAGGAGCAAACTGTTTATATTCTTTCATTGTTTCTTCTATTTTGTTATTATTACACATTCATTCTAGCTGCAAAGTAACATCATGTAATTCAGCATTTCTGAATCTCTCAAGCAACGTACATCTCATTACATAATGGGCCAGGGTGCGGGATCTCAACGCACCAGACTTTACATTTTCTCTCCTCCTCTATCTGCTTCACTCCCAGTAATATCTATATCCTAACCTTACTCTCGTGTACACTAGGTCTGTCCATCTGCTCTTCCCTTTTCCATATATAAAGCTTGTGTTCATGAGAATATGCAGAGTGTCTCATAGTATCATTTTTATCTAAAAGCTCATTTCTTATTATAACATCTTCTCTTCTTTGCATTCGTCTTATCTTACTTTTAACGTGCTTTAAACCATAATTCCATGATATACCCACATCACATTTTTCAGTAACACGTTTTACTATATCAAAATATCAACAGATTCGTTAAGTTTGATTCCAACTTGTGAGGGGCTTCAGGCAAATTTAATACTATAACCATTGATATTCAACTAATGTATTATCTTCTTACAATCACAAATTAATTTACTGTAAATTGGACTCCTAATTTTGAATTATTCTAAAGCTATCTACAAAAAAAGGATGTTTATTTCTGCCCCTGATCAATTTTTAATCCCTCCAGTATAGCGACTAACTCAGCCTGTGTTGATGATATAGAGTCAGTCGGAGTCCATTTCTTACATCATTTATATTACGATCTGTGAAGTCACGGACGAGTATCCCACTTTTTGGAAGCGAATCGTCATAATAAACATGCAATGTATTTACTTTGGGATGAATTCCGATATTATGTCCATATACAGCTCATATAACTTACAATTAATTATTTGTACTGAGTGGTTCAATATTAATATCCTGTTCTTCCCAAGGCGCATATTTTCTCCTTTCTGATGGATTATCCAACAACCTATTACACCATAGTGTCTAATATCATTTAAGAGACCTATTAGATATCCACTCTTTCCTTGCCTACAAAATATCCCTGTATTTCCCATCCCTGTTTGTATATCTTTTACAAGCTTCTCATAAATCAAATGGCTGCAATCTTTCGATTCATTCGTTTCGACTCGACTCGTTGTTCTACATTCAGTGACCCCAGTTCTGTCCTCATAATGTCAACCCTCTTATACCTGGGGCATCCTAAAATGACACTCATGGCATCGTTTTGTATGACCTCAAGTTCCTTATTCTACCTTTACCAACGAAAGAGAAAACCGGCGCCGCATAGTCAATAATCGACCTAATTGTATTCAAATACACCATCCTTACTATGAGAATTCCCGCTTCCTCTCCACAACATGCTAGACCTTTTAAGGGCTGCAATCTTGCTTTGCAGTGTATAATTAATTTCAGCATCCTTGCTTGCAGGAGAAAACCCAATGTACATTCCTAAGCATTTCTATGTAGATACGTTTAAGTATCTTTCCACTCAAAATGAGTAATTCATTAATCCTTATTTTAATCTAAAATTTCGTTTTTTCTTCACTCATAACCAGTCCTACCTTATGAGCAAGAGTACTAAAACTAGTTAAGGAAAGTTGTACATTGTTTAAATTATTTCCTTGGAGAAGAATATCATCTGCATATACGATGGGGACGACACCTCTCGGATATTTATTGTTACATACGTTGTTCATCAAAACGTTAAACAAAGTTGGGCTTAACATCCCCCTTTTGGAGTACCTAATTCCAATTTACATTCATTAGACAAATACCCCTAATACCAAACATATGCGCTTCTCTCACAAAGATAATCCTGAATCCATTGTAGTATCTTCCCTGAAATGCCCAATGCTCCTAATTCCTGTAGAATTTCCTCTCCATGGGCTTTATCAAAGACCTTTTAAGTCAACAGATACACTACATTTGTCTGCATCATAAGAGAGAGACATTTAATCACGTGATCTGCCTTGCTTTTTATTTTTAAAAATAAAAAAAGGCTACAGGAGAGTTTATCTCCTAAAATATAAATAAACCTATTTAGCATAATTCTTTTCATCATCTTAGAAATGCATAAGGTTAAAGATACTGGTCTATGCCCATTATTCGGTTTAGGTGTTATAAGGATTAAGATGGCCCTTTTCCATGCACTAGGTAACTTGCCTTCTTTGACACTTAGATCAAAAAGGCCATATAATGAGCTATTAGTCATGCTAGCTAAACACCTGGTGCTGTTGGTTTACCCAGTTTTATGGCAGCCAACATCTCATGTGTAATATCTACACAGGTAACTGACTGAGTATTTAACCATGACATGATAACAGTCTTTCTTTCATCATCCTATTGCCATTAATTCACTTGCCTTTTCGTTTGGATGAAGGCAATTAATCATGTTAATTGTTTTCCCCCTAATTTCATTTACATTCTGCCATATGTCCTTTAAAGTCTTACTATTCCTAATGGTTTCTGCAAAATTCTTCCAATACCTTGACCTTACCACTTTTCTTCCCTGTCCACACAATCTCACTATCTTTAAAAGAATTTTCCTGTCTTCATCCCTTATGCCATTTACAACCCACTCTTTATGGGCTGCCTTCAGCGTTTGAGCACATCTTAGAGAGAGAGAGAGAAACAGATAGACAGACAAACAGCCAATCAGTCAGTCAGTCAGCCAGCTAGCCAGCCAGCCAGCCAGCCAGCCAGCCAGCCAGCCATCCATCCATCCATCCATCCAGCCAGCCAGCCAGCCACTCAGCCATCCAGCCAACCCGTCAGTCAATCAGTCTGTTATTCAGCCAGCCAGCCAGGCAACCAGCCAGCCAGCCAGCCAGCCAGTCAGCCAGCTAGTCAAGTCAGTCAGTCAGTGAGAGAGAGAGAGATGAGAAAACCAATAAGTAAAGCACCAGCCTTTGCCTACTCTGAGGCGAAAACCCCGATGAGATTTTGCTTGGCTTTGACAGATCACTTGATTCTTTGGACTTAATCCCGGCTGAAGCATTCGAACTCAGCGGACCCCATCGCTCTTTCCTTTCGATGGACGCCGATTGATGTTCCTTTTCGCCAAAGGTCTTCTTGAAACATATAATCATCATCTTCGTGATTCTCATGGAACTCGCACTGCCAAGGTGTTCAAAATGACTCTATAAGGCGTCTCTAGGTCACACCTTCCAAGGCGCTGCTAATTTACTTCGGTATCACAAGCATGTGATTTCCATGACAGCGTCCCGTCCTTTACCGATGTACTTTGCTCAGCTACAGTAAAGTTAGCGTTAGTACCTGCCGTTTTTTATTATTTTGTTTATTATATGTATGTTGTGTTACCTTCGTCATGTAAAAGTTCAGGGGAGGCTAAAATGCTGACGCGGTTCCTATCAAAATTTTGACATAGCAATACCTTATAACTACAGTGATAAGAAAGATGACAAAGATATTGATGATAATGATGTTGATGATTTTGTTTACTGGTGATGATGATAATAATTATTATAATAATAATAACAATACTAATGATAATAAAATAATAATGATAACAATGGTAATAATATTAATAACAATAATAATAATAATAATAATAATAACAATAATAATAGTAATAATAATAATAATAATGACAATAACAATAATATTTGTAACAATGATAACAACATTATTATTATTATCGTCATTATTAATATTATTATCATTGTTATTATTATTATTATTATCATTATTATCATCGTCATTATCATTAAAAACAAAAAAATAAGAGAAGGAGCAGTATTATTAGAAACAATAACAATGACAATAATAATTATTATTATTATTATTATTATTATTATTATTATTATTATTATTATTATTATTATTATAAGACACTATTAAAAATTCGACATACCCATAAATATAAAAATATATTAAACATTAGAATAACTCTGTCATGAGATAAATCCTGATTTAACTGAATTAAACGAACTAATGTACGCAACAGGAAGAGTCCTTCAAGCAAAATGTGGCATTAAGTTACGAAAGAAGGAAACGAAAAAGAAGCCTCGCAATGCTAAGTGGCAAGTGAAAAATGAGAAAGAAATAGAAAACTTTAGAAGGGAAATATCTATATTAGACGAACTACAAAAAGATAATGGGAAGCAATCGAGAAAAGTAATAAGAAAATACAAAATACTTTCCAAAGAACAAATACCAACGATTAAAGAAGAGCTGAAGCAAAAACTCCAGGTTAAGGCACAAAGGTTACGTAGATATGACAAGCGCCAAAAGTTCTTCAGGCAGAATAAAATGTTCGAGACTGACGCGAAGAAGTTTTACCGCGAAATAGGAAAAGAAACAATTTTTGTGGAAGCTGTACCATCTGAAGAACAGGTCCGGGAATTTTGGAATATCTAGGGAAAAGATAAATAATTCAATGAAAACGCATGGATACGAGATCTTGAGAATAGGACTAGGGATATTCCCGAACAAGAATGGGAAAATATTACTACTGAAGAAATTCAAAGCGCACTAAAAAAGTCCCATAAATGGAAATCACCTGAGGTTGACCAGATCCCAAATTTTTGGCTTAATACTCTTTCTTCGGCGCATGCCAAAATAGCTTCTAATTTTTAATTAAAAATTACAGACCCATTACATGTTTATCAACTTCCTATAAATTACTTACTTCAATCTTAACTGAAAGAACCTACATACACATGGAAGAACAAAATATTTTTCCCAACGAACAAAAAGGGTGTTGCAGAGGATCATACGGATGTAAAGATCAACTGCTCATAAATAAAATGATTCTCGAAAATGCTCACACTAAACACAGACATCTAAGTACTGCTTGGATCGACTATAAAAAAGCCTTTGACAGTGTCCCACACTCTTGGATCTTAAAATCCTTAGAAATGTTCAAAGTCTCTCCTGTCTTAATCATCTTTCTTCGAAGCAGCATGATATTATGGGAGACGAATCTTACTCTCAGCCACGTAAACGGTATTCTTATTTCAAACGACATGCGAATCAGATGCGGAATCTTCCAGGGCGACTCTTTTTCCCCTCTTTTATTTTGTATGGCACTTATCCCACTCTCCCAGCTTCTTAACAACACAGGGTATGGATATAAGATCATGGACAAGAAGATCAATCATCTTTTCTATATGGATGACTTGAAACTTTACGCTCCGAATGAAAGTGAACTGGAAGGGTTGTTGAAAACCGTAAAAGATTTTAGTGATGACATAGGTATGGAGTTTGGTCTCGATAAGTGTGCTAAAGCAACTTTTAAGCAAGGAAAACTAGTTACATCTGACAATATAGAGTTAAGTGTTGATACTGTAATAAAGCAATTAGATCAGGAAGAAACCTATATATATCTAGGAGTAAACGAAGGAGATGGTATACAACAATCATAGATGAAGAAAAAAATTCGTACAGAATGCATCCAAAGACTAAGGTCAATCCTGAAAACGGAATTAAACTCGAAGAACAAACTAACAGCAATCAACACTCTTGCAATACCTGTGGTTACATATGGTTTTAACGAGATAGACTGGAACTTAAGTGAACTCAAACAAATTGACACCAAAATTAGAAAGCAATTGACATGCAACAAAATGTATCACCCTAAATCAGATGTAGACCGTCTGTACGTCCCTAGAAGTAACAAAACAACAACGATTGGTCTCTTGCAATACTTAGATCTAACCAACGATTGGATGCTTCAATTAGTTAGAGTACATGAAAACTCCAAAAGGTCACACTCGGTAGTAAAGGAATCAAATAAGTTTTCTCAGGAACTGGGTATTGCGAACGAAAACATCGAACATATGTCACCAACATTGGCTGCTAAACATAGAAAACAAAAAGCGTAGAAGGTCGGACAAGAAAAAAATGAATCTAGGTGGCATGAAAAGCCTCTCTACGGACAGTTTGCAGCTCGAAGCAAACACACTGATGTAGATGAAACTGTGACCCATAAGTGGCTTATAAGCTCTGGACTTAGAGGGGAAACAGAGGGTTTTATTCCTACAGCCCAAGATCAAAGTTTGTTTACCAGAAACCATCAAGCTAACATCTTGCACAATGGCACTGACCCAAAGTGTAGGTTTTGTGAAGACAAGGTTGAGACGATTGATCACCTTGTGTCTGGTTGCTCAATATTAACACAGAATGAGTACAAAAATCGCCACGACAGAGTGGGCAAGTACCTGCATTGGAAGATCTGCAAGCACTTTTCTATCGGAACGCAAGATAAATGGTACGAACACCATCCAGAGCCAGTTACTAAAGGTAAAGATGCTACAATCTTGTGGGACTTTCCAATTCACACAACCAAATCGTCCAGATATCGTCATCAAGGACAAAATAAACACCTACCTGTTTATAGACATGAGCATCCCTTCAGACAGAAACGTCTCAACGAAAGTGTTCGAGAAGATATCAAAGTATAAAGACCTGGATATAGAAGTGGAAAAGATGTGGCATTCAAAAAACAAAACTTTTCCTGTTGTTATTGGAGCACTTGGCCTTATAAAGAAAGGTACTGATAAGTTTCTTGAACAAAGACCGGGAAATCCAAAATTAGAAAAAGTCCAAAAAATAGTTTAAACAGCTCAGTGCATGTTCTCAGAGGAGCTTTATCAATCTGAAGTATTTTTGTGTTCGTGAATTGACTTGACTGGATGTTTTAATTTGTAATTGTTCTGCATATTTTTGTTGATGTTCCATTACCTCAAACTTCAATCACCCTAGGTCGCTGGTAGTGACTCGGTGTTTGATTTTAATTAGCAGATCTAAAGAAACTTTTACAGTAATAATAACAATAATAATGATGATGATGATGATAATGCTAATGATAAAGACAATGATAATAATGATAATAATAACAATGATGATGATGATAATTAATTAGAAATTAATCATTATGATAATATTGAGAACCTAATGATAATATTCATAAAAACCCTAATAAGGATGATAAATGATCCCATTATTATTGCTTATGAGAAATGTGATGGTGAAATTATAAAGTTATAGTAATTATGTAAATTCTTTTTCGAATTCTTCCTCTCCTATTTCTTTTACTTTTTCTCCCTCTTCTTCCTCTTCTTAGATTTCCCCCTCTTTCTCCTCTCTCTCTCCATTTACCCCTTCCCCTCTTTTTCTTCTTTCTCCTCTTCAATTCATTTACGACACAGCGCGTTTGCCTTCAAAATCGTCCAGTACAACTAAAATCTGTCCACTCTAATAAAGGAGACCATCAAAGAGTAATTTTATTAATAATGCTGAATCTTGCAATTTCTGAGATACGAAGTTCCATAAAGGAATACCGGCGAGCGTGTCATTTTCTCTCGAATACTAACTAGATTAACAAGCAGTTTAACCCATTGTCGTTCAGCATTATTCATAAAAAATATAATGCATGTGTCTGTCCGTGTGTGTGAGGGTGATAAGTGTGTGTGTGCTTTGCTTAAAGCGTGTTTGTCTGTGAGAGGGGAATGCATTGTTGTGTTATGTTATGTTGTGTTGCGTTTTGCTGCGTTTTATGTGTCTGTGTGCGTTGTATTTTGTTGAGCTGCTTTGTGTTAGGTTGTGAGCTGTGTGTGTGTATATATATATATATATATATATATATATATATATTAATATATATATATATATATATATATATATATATATATATGTATATATATATATGTATGTATATTGTGTATGTGTGTTTGTGTGTGTGTGATTGTGTGTGTGTGTGTGTGATTGTGTGTGTGATTGTGTGTGTGTGTGTGTGTGTGTGTGTGTGTGTGTGTGTGTGTGTGTGTGTGTGTGTGTGTGTGTGTGTGTGTGTGTGTGTGTGTGTGTGTGTGTGTGTGTGTGTGTGTGTGTGTGTGTGTGTGTACTTACTCCGTATACAAAAAAGGGACATCGACAGAAATTCGTCCCGGCAACCGGCAGGGCGTTATACACAAAAAAGGGAGAAGCAGAAACCTTCTTCAAAAGAGACCTCTAGCCTCATCCATCCGGAGTGCCAGGTCGACTTAATTTTCTTTCCCTCGAAATCACTTTCTTAATATTGTTCTGTTGAGGACAGATCCACTAAGTTATTCCGCCAACAAGAGCTTAGAAGGGGATTGGTTACGAAAACATGAGTCAATCACAAGGAGAGGGCGAGGATAAATGTCACGCCCTGGCAGCTGGTGCTTTCCCACCTGTCCCCCTGCCTCAGCCTCCCCCTCTTTCCCCTCGCTCGCCTCTCCTTCTGTCGTCCCACTCATTCTCTCTCTCCTGCCTCCCTCATCCGTCATACAGACTCTCCCCTTTCGCCTATCTCCGTGTTTACACTATCCTGTCCTCCTCGTCTTTCCACCCACGTTCATACCAACGTCGTTCCCTCTCTGCCTACCACTGCTTCACGCTCATCCTTCTCCCCGTACTCCTTTCTCTCCTTCACCTCAGCCTAAGCCGAGTTTCGCATCTGTGGAGGATTAGCATCATACCGTAATCTCGATCACCATTTCCGGTGGAGCCTCTTGCGGGGTGACGCGAGTGTCGGCGGGTTGTAGCGGGTGCTGGCGGAGGGCCAGGGTTTAACCCTTGGCTTGACGACAGAATCTTTGAGGCTCGGCTGCAGAACGGGTTTCTTCGCTTCTGCTGTAAACAATATGCATTAAATCAGCCAAGCTCTTGCAGAGTCTGTCTGCAATTTCTAGAGATTTGTAGGTAATGTTTGTGATACGATGAGCATTTCGAGGATACAATACAATAACTATCTAATAATGTATCCCGGTATTTATAATACGGAACCGTGGCTACAATGTCGATATAAGTATCTACATCGGTTGCTACCTGTGCATCCACTGGAGGATAATAATCGCACCTTTGCACAAAGGATTTCCGTTCAGTAGGGCATCGAACATTCATCATTATTACAAGCTGACAAAGACCATGGGCTCATTCTGGGTAACGAATATTAGGTCTGAATGCGGATCCAAATGAAGCAGTATTTACACACACATCCGATTTGTGAGCAGGGCATAGTTGTTTTTTATTATTGTTTAATTTGTTTTCTTCCTTCTAGATTCAAATTCTAAATGAGTTTGAAATGTACCCGCCCAGAATATTTTCAAGTTCGTGTTACATATACTTTACTTCATTTTCAGACATAAGCTCTCTGCCTCTCCGTCTGTCTGTTTGGCTTATTCCCTCTCTTTGTCTTTCTCTGACTCTCTCTCTCTCTCTCTCTCTCTCTCTCTCTCTCTCTCTCTCTCTCTCTCTCTCTCTCTCGCTCTCGCTCTTTCCTTCCTGCTGAGAACGATAAGTATTTATAAATAATCAATATTTCTAGACGGATGGATGCCAAACCTCTAGACTCATTAACTTGCATGTATTTTCAAATGTAGTTTATATATAAAAATAGTTTCGTTTCCTCTTACTTTTTTTAAATTTTTATATTTAGACCGGGTTAATATTTCATTCATTATTATGCAGATTTGCTTTATAGTAATGCCAAAAACACTGAGATAAGAGATTTTCTTTGGCACATTTAAGGGCTGTCCTGAAAGAAGCTTTTGACTATAAGGCGAGGGGCGCTCTTTGTATTTTTCTTATGTTACACTCTACCAAAATGAAGGAAACGGCTTGAATTAACATTCTAAAGTAAATAACAACGGAATAAATTTCCCCTATTATTATATGCGAGATTATCTTCTACATACGGAAAAAATAACGTTAGTTATATTTCTTTTGACTATTTCTTACATGATGAATAACTCGCTAATATCATTAATCTTCCATTTTACCAGTTGCTATAATGATTAGTACTGGTAAACCTGATCTACAATAGCTATACGTGCATTCTGCTTCGGTCATTGTTATCCGCCGGTGGCTTAACCGTCTGCATTTCTGCGTACGCGTGTGAAATACCTTCAGAAACGACTTAAAGTTCGGACAAGTCAAAAAACTCGTGTCAAAGACGTGTTCGTGAGGACTCATAGACAAAACTTGAAGAATAAGTGACTTATCTTTACCATAAAAAAATCTCGCAGTTTATGAGGTTTGGCAAATATCGGTTTCTGTATTTATTTCTGTCTAGTATTTTTCTGTGCAAGCATAACTTTGTCTGTATATCCTCCCTTCATCTCTCTCTCTCTCTCTCTCTCTCTCTCTCTCTCTATCTATCTATCTATCTATTTCTCTGTCTATCTGTCTATATATATATCTAGTTATCCCTATCTATCTATCTATTTTCTTTCGCTCTCATTAAGACTTTCATTTTCACGTTAACAATTATTTTCACTCTTTCTCACTCTCTTTCTCTTGCTTTCTCTGAAAATGAAAAAAGTACCGAGAAAAAATACGCATGACCTTACTTCAGGTCACATCCACACACACAGACATGGCGTTTACATTCAGTCCGAGATTTGAAATAGCTGCGACAGTTCCCCCAAGAAAAGGTCTGCATTCCCCGGTTATGTTGGTGACACGTAAGACTCATCCAACTCTTAAACGAAAAAAAATCCTAGAATATTTCTGTGACTGCAGTCTAAACACCAGATATGCAATAAATTCGAGGCCCTGACAATGGGATGAAATTTTATTGAAATTAAATTCATTTTTTCTTTATCTAATAGAATAAAGGAGCGAAGGTATTATTACAATGCATTCATTACTCGATGTGAAGGCAAGAATTAGAGATATAGATTAATAAATAAAAGATAAATGAAACCTCTTTTCGCCTGATGGCAAAGGCACCTGGACATATTCCGAACTCGTCGATGAAGAAATATCGCTCCATTACCTCACCATTACCCGTTGGAAGTTCCTGCGGATCATGCAAATGCCATGCACCGCGGAAGTCGATTAATTTGTGAATAATCGTATGCTCCCTTATCTCGATCATCGGGCTCTGCTATTCGACCTTTTGAAATTGCGAATTTGGCCTACATAAATCAGTGCAAACGTTGGGAAATTATTATCTTTCTCAATTTTATATCAGGCCATCTACTCTTATATAAAAACGTTTATATATTGCACTTTCACACACACACACACACACACACACACACACACACACACACACACACACACACACACACACACACACACACACACACACACACACACACACACACACACACACACGGGCCACGAACGATCCCCTCGCGCGAACAAGTGACTGATAAATAATGATATAATGAAGTTCTATTTTCAACGCGTGAGAAGGAAAAGTGTAAAACAAGATAGATTAGATATTTACATAAAAAAGGGCTTTATGCCCTGATGAATCACCTTGCAGATTATCGATTTAATTATGACAATGAATACCTGCCAATCTCAGCTTATATGGGATTAATATTTTTTAAGAGACTTTCGTTGCCCCTCAGGAAACCCGCGTTATTGGAATATGAGGGACCAAGACCAGGTAGGCCGCCAGATGGAACGTAAGGACGGAAAGCCCGCTTAGCTCATGGGATGATCGACCAAAACGACTCTTTGAAATGGCAGTGGGACATCACAGGAACGAGAATGTTCTACGAGTGAGGATCTTATGACGGAAAATGTAATCGGCGTCTCTACACGTATAAAATTTTCCCTAATTTTGCCGCGAATATTGGCTCTTTACTTCGATTTCTGACACGGCGGGACTTCGAAATTTCGGCTTCGGACATGTGAATACAGAACACGGTATACATGGGGTTGAATGCATCAGGATTGTGAATGAAGCTCAATTAATGTCCCATCTGTCGTAATTAGAAAAGCATCATGACATCTCGTTTCCTGCGACAGTTTTCCAGGAGCGGAGATCCACTTCAGGTTCACATTGAATGTTTGCAACCTGGTATTATCAATGGGTCTGTTGACTCGGGTTCTCCAGACTAAAGAGGCACAGTCTGTTACCTCCTGTTCTAATAACCGATTCGTCAATCTTTGTGACCTAACCTCTCTAAAAATGAGAATTCTCTTTTGCTGCTTCTCTGCCTACCGTCTCTTTCCTTCAGTCTTATTCTCCTCTTCCATTCTCTCTCCTTTTCATTAATTGTCCCTCTTTCTGCTTCTGTCTCATCCTCCACACCCGACTCCTTGTCTTTTTTTTTTTTATTATTCGTCTGTCTGTTACTCCTACTCTTTTTCTGTTTTTCTCTTTGGTGCCCAAACTCCATATCTGTCCATATGTCTCATACTGGCTTCCTATCTCAAAGCATCATCTCCTCTGCCCTCTCTTTATAATCTTTTCTCATTCCTTATTTTCACTCACCCCTCCCCAACCTCTCTCGCTCTCTCTCTCTCTCTCTCGCTCTCTCTCTCTCGCTCTCTCTCTCTCTCTCTCTCTCTCTCTCTCGCTCTCTCTCTCTCTCCTCTCTCTCTCTCTCTCTCGCTCTCTCTCTCTCTCGCTCTCTCTCTCTCTCGCTCTCTCTCTCTCTCGCTCTCTCTCTCTCGCTCTCTCTCTCTCTCTCTCTCTCTCACACACACACACACACACACACACACACGCATACACACATTTTTACCTCTTCTTATCATTAGCTTCATTCTCCTTCTAAAAAAAAAAAAAAAAAGTTTCCGTCGGTTACAAAACGTCTTCCATATTCAGTAGTCCGGGGAAGAAAGGAGCATTCATCTCCGTTCTTTCTATTCCTCGACCTTTCCTTTTCTTCTAGTAAATACTTGCAAAGAACAGGACGAAGAGCAAGACGCTTGCCTTTGATCATCTTTCTTTTCTAGCGGCTGTGCTACGATTGCCTGATGTCTTGTTTGTATTTTCTACTCTTGCTCCTTCATTCTCTCTTTCTTTCTTCTTCACTCTCTCTATCTATCTCTATCTCTATCTCCATTTCTATCTCTATCTCTACGAACTCTTCTCTTATTCTTGTTCATCATTTTCTTCGTCTTTTGTTCTCACTTTCTTTCATCCTAAATGTCTCCCCGTGTAGTTTTCCCTATTACAAAATAGCTTTAATTCTTAGAATCTCCTTGTGCAAGTGACAGGAAGAGAATTGAATGAAGGGGAGAGCGACAGGAAAAAGGAGAAGGGGAGGGAGGAGGGGGAGGAGCAGGAACAATGGGGAGGGGCAAGGGTAATGATAAGTCTGATATGCGAAGCTTAGCCTCGCCCGGGGCTATGCCCATGAGGGGAGTCCGGTCTGTGTCGATTAATGCCGACTCGCTCACGTGTCTCAGCTAGCTGCTGACACACGGCTGAACCTAGCCCTTACCCACCGTGGTGTCCAGCCACAGCAGTAACCTCCAGGCGACAGTTGCAACTTCTCGCGCCTGGGCGGGGCGCGAACCGCCGACCCCTCGGATGAGAGGCCGACACGTTACCACTGTACTAGCCCGGAGGTTAGAGGGGCATGGGTATGGTGGGAGCGAAATAAAGGGGTGGATAAGAAGGAAGAGAGGGAAGAATTATGATGTGAAGAGGACACAGAGACAGAAAGGGGTGGATTGAGAATGAGTAGAGGGAGAGGGAGAGGTGGAGAGAGAGAGAGATATGGATGACTGCAGAGGAAAAAGGAAAGGGAAAATTATCTGCGAATACGATACGATGTTACTATAGACTTCGTTATAGCTCTCAGTAGGGAAAAGGGATAACGTAGGATGGAGGGAAAGGGGAGAGAGAGAGAGAGAGAGAGAGAGAGAGAGAGAGAGAGAGAGAGAGAGAGAGAGAGAGAGAGAGAGAGAGAGAGAGAGAGAGAGAGAGAGAGAGAGAGAGAGAGAGAGAGAGAGAGAGAGAGAGAGAGAGAGAGAGAGAGAGAGAGAGGGGGGGGGGGGGTGAGAGGCAATGACAAACAGGAAGGCAGGGGCAGTTAGAGAGAGATGTTATTACTTACATCAAATCCACACGCCTTTGACTTTTCACTTAACCTCCCCGTTGCCAATACAACACTCGCTCCAAATGAAATATTAACACTTTCCTTAAAGAGGAAACGGGGATATAATAGAAAGGGAGAAAACAGAGAGAATTGAAGCAAATGAAAGTATAGAGTAGAAAGGGAGAGAAGATAAGAAACAGACAATGAGAGACAGATGAACAAAGAGAGAGAGAGAGCGAGAGAGAGAGAGAGAGAGAGAGAGAGAGAGAGAGAGAGAGAGAGAGAGAGAGAGAGAGAGAGAGAGAGAGAGAGAGAGAGAGAAGAAGAAGAAATTGAGAGACAGGAAGTTAAAATATATATATATATCGAAAGGAAGAAGCGACAGTAGAAGAGAAACCCAGCATACAGAGGGAGACAAGGCTAAAGAATCATCATGGTGGAAAGGCCTTCTATCAAATTCATTTGTCAGAGCGAGAAGGCAACTATGCAGCGCCAAGAGCGAAATGTCAAGGGATCAAATAAGTAGGACTCGAAAAAAATTACATTTGAATCCAAGTATGTGAGATATGTATTTCCATTTCACCATTTGTGATATCAAACATTTGGTAGACAGAGAAACATGAAAGACAGAAACAGTGATGGACAAATTTCAGACCGGGAAAGGAGGGAGGATCAGAGAACGAAAAAAAATCAAATGTAAACAGAAAGAAGAGTTATGTTAACCACAATCCTTTATACTCCCAAGTACACACCCTCCCGCCGAAACCAAGACCCCCTCCCCCTCCCCGTAGATTCACTAATTTCCCGACGCCACGAAAAAAAACAGAAGGTCCTCCGTGGCCAAATAAGCGCGGGAGGACTAAATAAGACGGCTTTGTACTGGAGACAATATTCACGGCGATTCCAGCTTCTCTCATTTCTATTGCGGGAGATAATTGGAATTCCCTGTACCTCCCAGCGACGTCCGCCGGGAATCCGCTCCGAATCGCCGCTTTAAGTTCCGAGAATATTCGATTCTTGAAGATGGATGCAGAAGGTCTCCGGATTTGCGGTTACTTTTCACGGTTCCCTTTTTCTTTTCTTTTTCTTTTATTTTTCTTGAGAAAGGATGAAAAGCCTAGTGAAGCGGCGTTAACATGAAATGTATCTACGAGGACTGACATCGCCTTTTAAGTGATTTGCCTCGAGTGTTATTTGTCCTAACAGTCACACAATGGGAGCCGACAGGAGTTCATTCACGGTGA
Source organism: Penaeus monodon (assembly GCF_015228065.2). NCBI lineage: Eukaryota > Metazoa > Arthropoda > Malacostraca > Decapoda > Penaeidae > Penaeus > Penaeus monodon. The sequence goes on along the minus strand of NC_051395.1, from coordinate 20,219,164 downwards.
AACTACCTCAGGCGCGACAAGTTCCTCAGTAAAGGAACAACCATCATCGAACTCGTGAGTGAATCAATATTGTGAATGGGAAAGCAAATACCAGTTATATTGTCAATGATGGTGAAATAATCATACTGTAATTATAATAAAGGTGGTAGTGATGTTGGTCGAGATGATGGTGAAGAGGATGACTATGGCAACAGCAAGTATAATTGCGTTGATCATGAAAGCTGCGGTCATCAGGAACGAGGTAGACAACTTTTGTAACAAAAAAAAAAAAAACAGTTTCGAGTACAATGTTCCGCTACGACAAAAATAATAATAATAATAATAATAATAATAATAATAATAATAATAATAACAATAATAATAATAATAATAATAATAATGATAATAATAATAATAAAAATAAAATAAAAATAAATAAATATATATATTTATTATAAATACACACACACACACACACAAACACACACACACACACACACACACATATACATACATATATATATATATATATATATATATATATATATATATATATATATATATAATATATATGTATATATGTATATATATACATATATACATATATATATATATATATATATATATATATATATATATATATATATATATATATATATATATATATATGATCTTAATGTCAGAAGTCAATAAGAAGCGAAACCCTTTACCCAGTAACGTGTGGTATTCTCGAGAGATAACTAAACCATGAGACGAATCAAGATACTGAGGGTAAAAAGAAATTAGAACAGAGCAAGATGCACAACTGGAAACATGATAATCAAAGCAAATCTTAAAAGTCGACAATGAAAAAAGGATTGCACTGGAAGGTCAGAGTGAGCAGGGTTATTGGTTAAAAAAGTAAACAGCAAAGCATGAAAGAATTGCCAGCCAAATGACTGATTTGTTAACTAAAAGAACAACCGGATCACACTGGATTACTAGTGGAAAGCGGGGAAATGCAACGGTTAATTTTAGACGTTTACCTTGTTAGTTTCTTCTGTGGGAATTACTGACCGGAGTAATAACGGAGATTTCATGTAGGTACATGTTGCCAGAAGAAAAATATGGTTGTACAAGAAGCAAGGAAATCAAAAGTAAAATTGACAAACAGGGAGGAGGATGGCACAAAAACAACTAAGCATATAATGATTATCGCTAGGCATATGAATTTATTACACACCCTTGGATTATGGAATCCACATTTCTGACATAAAAAAGGCCATACAAATTGCCATGGAGAACTAGATAACAGAGCTAATAGCTGTAAATTAACTTAATTTTGGGAAGGTAAATTTCAGTTGGAGTAGGCTTTAACCATTGCACAATTCGATTAAAGTTCGACGAGAGGTAATGAGTACTTATGTTGCTAAAGAGGGAAATGTCAAAGCGAATTACCTACTTTTTATAGATGATTTGAAACTTTTTTTTAGAAACTGGATACGATTTTGTTAGTTTGATTAAGAACCAGTCGACTGGTGAAGATCTAGGAATGGAATTCAGGATGAAAATAATGAGAAAGCCAGCAAACATTAAAGGTCCTATCAAAACAAACACTGAGACACTCAGAAAAAAAAAAAAAAAAAAAAAAAAAAAACAGATAAAGGAAG
>NC_051395.1:20210036-20212536 GCF_015228065.2 Penaeus monodon | reverse complement strand
ATTTTGCTGTTCCATTTCCTTTGATAGAATTGATTCAAACGCCATCATCTCAGAAGAATTTGGTAGTAAGACAAATTCAATAATTTGGGGTGCTTTTGATTTTATTCTAAGACGAAGAGAACCTCGGAACTGGTTGTCCAGAAACGACGGTCATGCGAAAGAAAACCAGGACGATACTTGACCAAAGACCAACGGTCATAAATCAAGGGGAAACTAGTCTAAGTTGTGTTCCCAGATGTTTATCACGTTGATAGAGCAGTCAAACTTTTCCCTCGTATTTAGAAAAGATAGACACGGTTGTTCCTTCTGAAGGAGACCTTAAAAAATTTCGGACATTGGTGAGTTAGATGGACATGTGGTCTTCCGAGTTACTTTCCTCGATTTTTTTTTTATCTAGATTAAAATTTTGGTTTATCTCAAATGCAACATATTCTTTGATTATTAAAGTATTGCATGAACGCAAACATGAATAACAGGCTGGTTGCCCTACGCAATATAAATAGCTAAAGACAGGTAAGGAGAAAAAAAAAAAAAAAAAAAAAGGATAACGAGACATGAAAACATTATAATCACTTTGTTCCCCCAATAACTGTTAATTTAGAACGCACGTACACAACTGTAAAGTTTTATACAACTGTAATTCTAATGCAATTGCAATTCTAGTAAAACTAAAATACAACAGAAATCCACACGGGAATAGAAATGAGCCCCCTGCACTCTCACCAGGAGCCTATTTCGACCATCTCTCATAGCGTCCATTGCCGCTATCAGAGCTCCGTACCGATGCCTCCCGCAAGGTTTTCGAGCGCATGACTTTAAAACCGATTTCCCCACCAAAGGTCTTCCCATTATCTCAAGAAAGAACGAGTGCTTTTATTGTATATCTACTCGTACACTAACCCGGAAGTAGTTGAATTCTATTTTGTTTAGTAGCAAACAGATGGCGATCAAGATGCACTGTAGCAACACCTTTGGTTCAGATGGACGAACGTACTTGTTTCTGTCGTGCGGTCATATTTGCAGTTGTATTTCCGCCTACACAGCAGCACTCTCATGGGATTATCAGAGTAAATTTGGGTATTAACAATTTTACATGGCTGGGCTCTTCCACTTTATGGTTGCAGAATTTATATTCATTCGGGGAATAATAATTTTTAGAATGGTAAAGTGATCCTAGAGGAAAATGAGAAAATATGTGTGGTGTGTGTGTGTGTGTGTGTGTGTGTGTGTGTGTGTGTGTGTGTGTGTGTGTGTGTGTGTGTGTGTGTGTGCACATACATATGAAAATGCATACTTTCCTCGAGAGAGAAATCGCAGTGAGAATGATAAAAGAAAGTGGGGCTGTGCAAGAAAGGAAGTCTGGGGTTGGTTGTATCGGGATAAAAGGGACATTACACGAGTAAGCTGTATGTAAAGAAGCAGCTGAGTGAGTCGAGTGAATGATGAAATTAGATTTGAGTTTTTCAACATATAATTAAGACCTGGGAGTAATTTAAAAAAAAATGTTCCATGCGCTGTGGATTTGTCTCGAAGAAAGGTCAAATTTCTTTTCTATGCGATGTTATTTTTCATCATAATTTATTAGTCTCATATCCTGCAACTCGGAAACAGATAAGCGAAGCCTAAATTGCAAACAGTATTAAATCAAAAGAAAAGGGGTAGAAAAATCACCACAGGGTTGCCGAACAGGAATTTAATAACCAGAATTCAGCGGGTTAACTTTGTTTCCAGCGTTCAACGTATTTTATTGTGTATTGATATACTGGTGGTATATATGGTAACCTGCCTGGTGGGAAATATCATTTCACGAGTAATGCAGGTTACATTTTTGTTTTATGCTCACCGTGAAAATTGTTACCCTCATACGGACTGGTTCCATCCATCTAATAGGAATTTCGTTGATTTTTTTAAAGATTTAAGCTAAAAAATAAATAATCATTATGTTACTTAATAGATAAGATTTCATGGATTAGCATGCAAGAAAGGTAATTTGGACGAATTTTTTTTTTAAGTATTCTACATTTGTAATTTTATAAGCTTTTATTATCGACATGTCCTTTGGATGACAATTCACTTTTAAAGTACTAAATAACGCACATCATAAGAAATAAAACAGTAAATAACCGATTCCTTCACCGACACAAGAACCATTAGATGTAAACGCAATTGCAAATGCAAGGGATTGTAATATGATCAAAGGCTTTGCTGAATTTGCTGAAGCTTTGGTCACAGACAAATGACACAATGCTGTCAACAAGGAAATTGGGGATGACTGTTTCTTGAGTAACAAAAACACTACGGCTCATGTTTTTGTTGCTCGATGGAGCGTGTCGCTCTAATTACATCCCGTGTCGGAATAATTATTTTTTTCTATAGTCTTTTAACAGCTCTGTGTGTGTGTGTGTGTGTGTGTGTGTGTGTGTGTGTGTGTGTGTGTGTGTGTGTGTGTGTGTGTGTGTGTGTGTATGTGTGTGTGTGTGTGTGTGTGTGTGCGCGCGCG
>NC_051395.1:20187536-20190036 GCF_015228065.2 Penaeus monodon | reverse complement strand
ATCAATACCTTTATCATTGTTATTAATACCATCATTTTCATAATTCATATCATCATTGTTATCAATATTATTATTGTTATTATTTTCATGTTCATAATAGCTATAACTGTTATCACAATCATTTTATCAGTGCTACCACTATCAATATTACAATCATAATTAATAATTTCGAAGCGCAACAAGGCAAAAATATCTCGACGTGCAATATTCACTCTCAACTTCGTATGGGAAATGTGTATAATAACAGCGAAATAATTCACAATATTAATGGCTTATCAAATATGCATTATGCAGATGACACCGCTTTTATTACCAACAGCAATGGAAATAGAATTGATCGACGGGGCCTCGCTAAGGAAAAGATAGCCTTGGTATAAGCAAAGTCACTGTTGATGAAGTCGGAGAGCAAAGACAAGCAGAAAAAAGTCATGATATAGTTCTGAATACGTGCTGACTCTTTAAAGGTCAAAAGGTACGCAAAGACATCTACGCCTATCTATATATGAGCATACATGGGCAGAGACAGAGTCACAGTCACAGATAGATACAGACACAGATACGAACAAATACAAACATGGACTTATACACACCCACGCCCACACCAACACATACACATTCAATGGCACGTGCATACATACAAACAAGTATACAGACACACACATAAAATCTACATACTTCATGAAATGGAAAAAAAAATCTGACAAAAAACCCAACCTAATAACTAACGCAGGTATTGACGAGTATAAGATAAAGTTAAAGGAGAAAGCCTCTTCACTGTCTCAGGATACACGCTGAAACAATAGCGTTTGGCCACTCCGACAAAATTCGACATGGATATTAAGGCTATGTTTTATCCACGGGATTACATGACACGAATTTCTCATATCTCATCAGCCAAGTGATTATGTGCGTGTGCGTGTGCGTTCGTGCGTACATGCGTGGGTGTAAGAAAGCTGGTGTGTCAGCATGTTAAAACTCCGGATGTTTTCCCTCGTTTATTGACTGTATCTTACGCAACGGAGGGATTACTAAAGAAATTACGGTCGGCGTTCTGCATTATGGTGGGAGTATTGACTCATCCCATGGTACACAATATTATTTTTGTTGTTAATGCTGTTATCATTATCATAATTACTGTCATCATTATTAAAAGTACTGACTTATCCAATACGCCACGTCATATGATACTACTTTTATAATTTCTGCTATTATCATTGCTATCATTACTATTATGATTTTTATCATTATTCTTACTATCGTCCCATCATTATCACTATTCTGTTCATAACTATCGTCATAATCATCATTATCATCATCATTGCCGTCATCAATATCATCGATGAATACTTTTTTCTATGGGTTCGCCTTGGCTTTAATAATGCGATCAGCATATCTTTATATAAATATTGCATCTAAGGTGTGCCTTTTTTGTAAGCCTTTACAGAGCTTAGTCTCTTATCAAAAGACCCAGCCTTCAGTAACTGTACTATAATTCTGTGTAGCATTTTGCGTGAGTGAGTGAATGTGTGAGTGTGAGTGTGAGTGTGAGTGTGAGTGTGAGTGTGTGTGTGTGTGTGTGTGTGTGTGTGTGTGTGTGTGTGTGTGTGTGTGTGTGTTTGTGTTTGTGTTTGTGTTTGTGTTTGTGTTTGTGTTTGAGCTTGAGCTTGAGCTTGAGCTTGAGCTTGAGCTTGAGCTTGTTTGTGTGTGTGTGTGTGTGTGTGTGTGTGTGTGTGTGTGATCTATTTAATCTAATCCAATAAAATTTACCGTGGTAATTTATGAGAAACTGCTTATCAGATCTAAAATAACACTCACAAAACGAATTCTTTAAGGCAAGCGAGTCAAACACGCTTCGTGTGGACACATTTTTCAATAGCCCGGTATTGTAATTCGCACACATTGATATCTAACTGCATTTAAGTCCGGAGTACGAAGTGCAAAGTTACAAACAGATTATGAATTAGTGCCATAACCGAGAATCACCGAGTATCAGGCCGTCTTTTGCGAGCTGATATATTCCCGCGGCGCGAATTTTTGAGGCCGTGGGAAAATGGCAGCGATCGGGGGCCCGTTCGGGATGTTGATACTGATGTTTGTTTTAATCGGTTCTAGGTTTTCGATGCTGGGGATGGCGCTCTTTATTTGCCCGAAGTTTGATTACCAAAGTTGTGCATTGAAGGGAATGGACGCTGGCGCAGACATGCATGCACGAGTTTGTTCTTCCCTTTTTCACTCAGCCTCATGAATGACACCTAAGAAATTACCGTGTCACATATCAATATAGCTATATAAATTGACGCATTACTTTAGCCACAATAATTCACCATCTTTATTTTGTTCATATTATTAATTAAATCCACCGAGGCAAGACATGCAAACGTTCCATGCTAACAAGTTATTTCAGTTCGATTTGCCAATCTCAAGGTAAAACACCGGCTGGACAAGCGCATTCCTAATTTTGCCTGCTATTTCCGTTAGCACAAACGATTGTCCACACACT
>NC_051395.1:20175036-20177536 GCF_015228065.2 Penaeus monodon | reverse complement strand
TTTGTGCAAAGTCATCCCGCATCCTCTACATCCAGTAATCCTTATTCTTGCAGTAAAGCAATTCCTGGAGCGCGTGTGCGTCTCGTCAAAGGAGACGTAATTGTGTTTGCATTTTCGCAATCGCAACGAAGAGAAACCAATTTTCTTTTACAAATGACATTCCGAGAGCGATTGGCCGTGTGCATGCCGCGTGAAGAGATCTATTGCGGCGCGATGATGCCTCAGCAACGATTCTTCCCTCTCAGGTCGGGAGCTGAAGACAGGCTTACAGAAAAAAATAACGACGAGATTCAGGTGGATTCAGCTGTGTGGAATATACAAGAAAAAAAGGAAATTATTTATTATCAATAAATCTTACATCAAGTGTGACACGGGATTAGACATTAACGTATTAACGACTGTCCCTCTGACACTAACTAGCAAAGACAGCTCCGTAGGCCTAAAATGGGACATAGCACATGTCTAACAACAAAAAAGAGAAGAAATAGAGAAAAAACCTTTCTAGCCTACATTCATTTAGGCACATGGATAAAAAAAGAGGAGGAGAAAGTGTGTGGAAACTCAAACAGAGATGTAAAAAGAGAATAAGCAAATGTAAGGGGAAAAGGAACAAGAGGACAGACAGACTGTATAATGGGAATAGTGAAAATTTAAGAAATGCATGATGCAAAAGAAAAACGCAGACGGAATTACTGGATATTTCCAGCACTGAGAAGTAATCAATTTGTATTAATATTTCTTTTACAAAAATTTAAGAAGTACCATTGAATGTATTGAAAGGCCCACGCTGTTGATTTTTTCACTCAGAATATGAGTGAAAAAAAAAAAATTATGAAAAGAGAATAAGACTAAGAATACTTTCAAAATGAACCGAGATGAGAAGGAAGTGTGCCGAGAAGCGTTGGTAGTGACGTCACCCACACATGGAACCGGCGAAGGTCCCGGATATAGAAAGAGTCTCTCGAACACGCACGCATCTGAGCCCAAGATGGAGGCTGCGGAGACATTATGACAAAAAAGGGAAATTAAAAGAAAACTTGCCGCCGAGCGCCCAATCCTATCTCCACTGCACGAAGTTCGTGTCACCGAGGAAATGTAATAGAAAATAGAAAACACATTTGCATACAAACATGTATACAAAAGTAGATGAGAGAGAGAGAGAGAGAGAGAGAGAGAGAGAGAGAGAGAGAGAGAGAGAGAGAGAGAGAGGGGGGGGAAGGAGGGAGGGGGAGGGGGAGGGGGAGGGAGAGGGAGAGGGAGAGGGAGAGGGAGAGGGAGAGGGAGAGGGAGAGGGAGAGGGAGAGAAACAGAAACTGAGACAGAGACAGAAAAACTAAGACAGACAGAGAAAGAGAGACAGAAAGCCACAGACAGAGATACAGCGAGGGAAGGAGAGAGATAAACAAATAGAGAGCGGATGAGCGTCCACTCCGCAGGCTCTCCGAGATGCCCTAGATTCCTCTCCGAGAATTAGTCAGATTGTTCAGAGTCGAGATCGATCAGAACAGACCAGACTTGTTATTATGTGCTCAACCAACACTAGGAAACACCTTCGCCCCTTCCTTCCCTTCTCTCCCTCTTCCTGGCCTCTGACGTCAGTCCAGTTTATGTGTATTAAAAGCATTTAAACAGAGAAGTGGATGGAGATATAGACAGACGAATGAAATGAGTGAATAAGTGAAATTAAGATGATGATAATCACGACGAAAATAATGACGATGATATTGACAATAATTAAAGTAACATTGGTAACAGCAATGATAGCAATAATGACAACACCGATGCGAAGGATGGTGATATTATGATGAGAAAGTAAATTAATAGCATGGATGTGGATAGGTGGTTTATCTTTATATGTGTAGATCACTTCTAATCCTTTATCAATTCATTAGTCAGTCATCTTATTTTTTTCTTCTTTTTTGTTGTACTTTTTTTCTTTCTTTTTAATAAATCGAACACCCAGTAAACACCAAATGTTTAGCAACAGTAAACAAACACATAACACCTTTCCCACGCAGTTAATCTTAGCGTGAGTGCAATAGAATGGCGTCCAAGAGGAATTGGCATCTTGATAAAACAATTTCAGGCTGTAATTTCCCTTCTTTCTTCAACTAGATTTACGGAAGTACTGACTACACCGACGTAGCTATTTTTCATCGTAATGTAAACGATGAAATGATTCTCTGGAAACCGACTGTGATAACTGCCTTCCCTATATCCCACCCCACTACTGCACCCCACACCCTCTTACCATTTCCATCCCCTTCCCCCTTCCCTTCCCACATCCCATAGGCCCACACCGCACCTCCTCTCCCCTTTATCACTACCCCTATCAACCCCCTCCGTCTTACCTCCCCAACCCCTCTCCCCTTTCTACCTCCCCTCGCTCTTCCCCAACCGCAACATAAACGAGAGAATAATGTGTTGATTTACAGCAGTGGATGAACTCTCGCCGGAATGTAAACAAGCCACTATTGGATACTAGCGAACGTTTCTTTTT
>NC_051395.1:20145036-20152536 GCF_015228065.2 Penaeus monodon | reverse complement strand
GATTACATTTTGCAACTGATTAACTCCCGAGAATCATTAAATTTTAAAAAATCAAAATTCAGAAGTCCCAGATTTCCAGTCTCACATTTAGATTTACTACTAAATGAATTCTTCCCCATCTTGCCATTCACCAAAATTCCCTCACCATACTGACATGGCGCCTTTATTCATTATACCATGCACTTTAACTATTGCACACATTGTACCACACCTGAGAGGGCATCACTGATAATGATGAACTCTGAGCAACCAATCATCTTGCGGATATCTATCGACAATGTTTGAAGGGGGAAAAGTTCTACCTGCAGATCATTTCTAATTGAGAAGGAAATTGGTGATCCCTGGTATTAAGGAAATTCATCTCTTGATGGTTTCCTGAAACCGATAGATGAGAAAGTGAGAGAGAGAGAGAGAGAGAGAGAGAGAGAGAGAGAGAGAGAGAGAGAGAGAGAGAGAGAGAGAGAGAGAGAGAGAGAGAGAGAGGGCGGGGAGAAAATTTATATAACTAAATGAAACTAAATAAACATTCCTTCTCAATCAAACTGGCGGTCAGGCAATATACAATAACACAGAGAGCAGACAAGTTTTAAGTGACTTCAAATAGAAAATGCCGTTCTCTGATATGAATTATCATTCATAACAGTTCAACTGTCTTTATTTTGTATGTTCGTCTTTTAATTTTCGTTTTTTTTCATATTAGCCGTAAGCTTGGTCTCGCCGCATCCATTCATAAAGTTAAGCCTTGGATACTGACACAACATATTGTAAGATTTCTTAGAAAAAAAATCGCCAAAGAGCGGCAGATGCTTTACGCCCGTGGCCACTGCAGCATTTGCGAAAGAAATATAAAAATTCTATATCCGCTCCAGCCCCACCCACTTCCGCCCTTGTCACACCACACTTAAAAATAACGACCAAGTCTCCATTCCAACATTTCCTTGGGTTCACATCATCACATTTTTATTTTAGCAACTATAATTGCAAGGGGACTAGAATTTTTACTACTTTACGAAACTCGCACACACATCCACGGCGCTACGAAGTCTTTAAAACAAAGGCATTTGTGGTACGTTTATGGTTCCATATTTTCTGATTTCTCTTTCGATGTATCTTTAGTGTTATAAACAGCTTTTTTGAAACATACTGCGGAAATTAATCTTCAAAGAATAATTCGTGGCGATATTCTGGCAATAATACACATGATGTCAGAGGGTAAACTTTCTAGCTCCGAGAAGCCTATTCGTTGCACGTTTTATCGCCAAAGATCAAGCCAGGTCATTTCGGTAATAGATTACGAAGAGTCTACAATGCATCATTTACCACCTTCGGAGATATCCACGTACTCATCGAGACCGCAGTACCATTCTGTTTTATTTCTGGGGGAGGGATTTTTTTTTCTAAACTAGAATTAATATGATTATGAAAGTAGACTCCATAACGAAATTCAAAGATAAATAGTCCTGAAGCCGGATATTTTATTCTTTATCAAACTCAAAAATAAAATTGTTCTTTGCGATGCCAATAACCTGCTTTGCAGTGGAGTTAACATCGCTATATGGACATTGCATATCTTCACAGAAATGTCTGATATCTGATGCACAAATATTTACCAATAAACAGAGACATTCGATAATTTCCATTAACTCCCAATGTTTTGATAGTTGCGTTCTACAAAAAAAAGTCTGTAACTGTAACACGCGTTAATTATCTAATATTAATCTTAATACGTGTTTCATCATGATTTTTGTATAAAAAAAGTTATTGCTGCATTGTATCCGTTGTATTGCACAATATCCATGAGCCTTTTACATATTCAGACTCAAAAGACAAAAAAAACTGTGTTTTCCTGTGCTCTGAACAATATTTTACGCCAAATAATGTGATCGGAATAGTTTTAGGACCCTTACCTGACATGAAAATTAATCCCCTTAAATGAACGTTTCCATTTCCCTATAGATCATGAATCAACAATTCAACAGTTCGCATTCTAATCAGTTAATCTTGGCTGCCTTTAAAGGTGACGTTTGTGTATATTCCGCTGAACCAAGAGCAAAGTTGTACTGAGAATGGGAGCTAGCTATGTAATAGTCCCTCTCCATAAAGGCAAAAAAGTCTGAGTATCTACTACCATCGTCCTCACATGTGTGATACATAGAGAACCTCTGACGCAGCCCTAGCAGCATCTTCTAATCAGCATCATGCCGTTTTATGTGCGCCGGGGGATGACTCACTCGCGCTCCCTTCGCTTCACTAAGCCGCTTTAGGTTAGCCTAATGGGCTTTGATCACCCACTTTTTCGAGGATAAGCCTAATCGCTTTGGGGAGAATTTTCACTGGTCATATGTGGGTGAGCATATACATATGCATACACGAATACATAAATACACACCCACCCACATACAAAGCACACACATACAAACACGAACACAAACACACACACGCACACACACACACACACACACACACACACACACACACACACACACACACACACACACACACACACACACACACACACACACACACACATATACATATCCAAACATAATTCTACGGGTTTTATTTGCCGTATTTTATTATATCCAAGAATGTTTGGATTTCTCCCCGGACGTAGCAGCCAGCACTGTTTTGAAGAGTGCTTAACAAACTCAAACCCAGGCATGCAAAGCGTATTTCTTGATCTTCAATTTGCCTTTGATACTGCAAACAGAGAAATTATCCTCAAGCAACTAGTTAATTTGGTATTCAGGGATAACTATTAACATAGATTCTAATGCATCTATCGAATCGATCGGCTCAAGTTCTTTTCACGGGCATTAAGAGTACTCATAGAAAAGTATATGAACTCGGCACACCTCAGGGAGGCGTACTTAGTCCCATGCTATTTAACATCCTAATTCATAGATTACTAGGCGATATAGCACTTGAGGGCAATGACTCCATTATTTGCTATGCCGATGATATCTGCATTAAATCCTCATCCGAGTAGAGAATGCAAGAGTTTCTAGATATACTTTCAGCCAGGACTACTGAGTGTGGCTTGATAATCTCGACTGAACAAAAACAAGGCACTTAACTCAACGGCAATCCATCTTCCAAGGTTTCATATAAATAACACTGAGTCAGATCTTTGCCACTAGTACAAATACTTCAAGGTAATTGTCACTGATGCAGAGTTCATCAGAAACCTGAAGAAAAGACTGGGAGCGGCTGATGCTACTTAGGACACTTATTGGCAAAGACCATGGTATTAATGTTAATATTGCGAGACTCTTTTACTTATAATACATACGGTCAGTCATAGATTGTAATGCATTGCACCTAGTATTGTTCAAGGAATCAGAGCTGACTAGTCTAGAAATTGTACAAAATAAAGCTATTAGGATCATTTTTGGTGTCCCTAAGACAACAAGGATTGTGAACATGAGAACAGAACTTAATTTACCTTCTGTTTATGAAAGAATATTATAAATAAATCCCATATTTAGTGTCAAATCAATTAGAGAATCCCTCCATTGTACAGAGTTCCAAAGACAACTAAAACATAGAATAGATGAGCTAACTTTGAATGACAACACCCAAGTAACATGTAAACGCTTAGCTCAGCTGAACATACCCATAACTAAGACCCTACATGGACGTTCCACCGTGGAAAATGTCGGACCTAAATGTATTTTATACGACTGTCCCCAATAAAGACCGTGTCTCCCTACTATACTTAAGTAGTATGCACTTGCATAAATAAGCATCTTGAAACTCTGCCCAGTGCATACGAGTGCTACACTGACGGATCCTTGCAGTCTGGGAGCAGAGCAGGATGCGCCTTTGTTGTATATAAAAACTACGCAAACTGAGTTAGAAGGAATACTCATGGCAACAGAATTTCTACAAAGATGCAGGAAATATTGCAAATGACATCAAAATAAACGTGTATCGCGCAAAAGATATGATATGCGTTTTGAGTGGATTCCATCGCATGATCATGTTGATCGACTAGCAAAGTCAGCAGGTGACAAGCAAAGTGTGAATATAGATCTTGGAGTACCTCTTTCTAGGATTTTATACATCATTAAAACTTCCTTCAAAGAGGACTTGACTAAGCTGATCAATTTTCAACTCCCTGAAAGCTGTAGCATAAAGCACTATTTTTTCATCTATGGTTTATATAAAACAAGAACAAGACAGTGTGATATTGTGACTGAAAGAATTAGACTTGGATAAAGACTGTATTGGCAGGTCAGTACAGTTTGTAATGTCGAAGAAATTAAGTGTAAACTGTGCAATAAAGAATATAGGCTTACACTTGTACAATATATCTCAGAGTGCCATGTTACAGCCTTTCAGACCACCTAGCATGAGGTACGGAGAACTATGTAACCATATCATATCATCTGATGTCTTAGAAGATATACTTATGTTGTATCCTAAATTTGGAATGTAGTATCACATGACCGCATATTAAATCTAGCAATGCCTTTCCACGCCCAAGCTGTACGCCCATGTGGCAGATGAGTAGATCAAGGACTGTGTAATTGTTTCTTTCCTTTAACGGATATAGTACTTATCATAATAATGTTATAGTCTAAAATTCAAATGTAATACCATTATATAATGTTATGGCCATGCACCAAATGTACCACAGCTTGCCCATGCCTGTGCATTTAGTCAGGGTGGTAAATAAAGGACTAAACTAAAATTCATATACATGCGTAAGATATATTTTATCCGCACATCAGTGTATCTATCTATCTATCTATCTATCTATATATATATATATATATATATATATATATATATATATATATATATATAAAATATATACATATATATATACATATATATATATGTGTATATGTATATATGTATACATATCTATCTTTATACATATATATATATATATATATATATATATATATATATATATATATATATATATTTATTTATTCATAAGTATATATACATTTATACACACACACACACACACACCACACACACACACACACACACACACACATATATATATATATATATATATATATATATATATATATATATATGTATATGTATATGTATATGTATATGTATATGTATATGTATATGTATATGTGTGTGTATATATATATATGTATATTATGTATATATATGTATATATATATATATATATATATATATATATATATATATATATATATATATATATATATAATGTTAATGGAAGGACAAAGTGATTGTTTAGACAGGGAAAATATGCTTTCTACTGATGTTAGTGATGTTGAAAATACGAATGAGGTCTCTGATATTATTATTATTATTATTATTATTATTATTATTATTATATATATATATATATATATATATATATATATATACATACGTACAAGTATATATACATATATGTATGTATGTATTTATAGTGATTTAATTATTTTAGTTTCAAACACAGTGTTTTACTGATACAGGAAGTGAATAATTAGGCCTAGAGCCAGAGGCTTATTACTGAATTATCATTATATTACCATATATGTCTATCAAAATAGATAATCCTGCAAGAACTGGATGATTATTAGTAAACCTTTATGCACGCCTATATTGCTATGGACTGACGGAGTATATATCATAACCTAAGCGTTGCGTGCTTAACTCTACGGATGAACTTTGCCACATTCAAATATATGACCACTTTGCAATCCGAACAGACTATTCTGTAGATAGCGACTCAGCCCCTAAATCACCTAGGCTCAGAATAATTATCCCACCTGGCCTGGGGCATCACTTCAAGGCACGGGTCTATGACTGGTATAATATCTATGAAATGACTGTTGAAATTTTCTCTCAGGATCTAATCAAAGTTGTCACTGACTACTATAACACATGGGTATGTTCACGAAAACTCTCGAAAGAATCAGGCTTGGATAAAGATTGTATTGGCAGGTCAGTACAATCTATAATATCGAAGAAACTAAGTGTAAACTGTGTAATGAATATAAGCGAACACTTGTACATAATATCTCAGAGTGCCAAGTGTTACAGCCTTTCAGACCACCTGAGGTACGAAGAACTATGTAACCATGTCATATTATCTGATATCTTAGACGATATACATATATTGTATCCTAAATTTGGAATATAGGGTCACATGACCGTATATCAAATGTAGTAATGCTTTTCCACGCCCAAGCTGTGCGCCGGCGTGGCAGATGAGTAGATAATGGACATTGTAATTGTTCCTTTCCTTTAACTGATATAGTATTTATCATACTAATGTTATAGTCTAAAATTCAAATGTAATACCATTATATAATGTTATGATCATGCATCAAATGTACCACAGCTTGCCCATGCCTGTGCAGTTAGACAGGGTGGTAAATAAAGGACTAAACTAAACTAAATTAATGTTACGTAGCTAATGCAACATTCAATTTGTATGGATACCATCTCATGTTGGCATACGCAAGCAAGACCTCATTGGCGAAGGAAGTCTGCAGCAAAGAGACTGTAAACTCAAGTCTTGGGATGCTAGAGTTACACACATATTGAAAAGTTCTCATAAGGAAGAACTGGTAGATCTGACAAACACTCAAAGGCTTGAAAGCTGTACCATAAGGCACTATGATCAGTATGGCAAGCCCTCCTATGGGTGGCACTGAAAACCAGACAATGTAACGTGGTTATTGCTAGAATACGTATAAGTTACAGAATGTACTGGCAGCTGAACAGTGTAAGAAGTGGAGATGAATCTAGATGTAGTCTGTGTAACGAAGAAAACAAGCGAACGCTTGGGCACTATATCTCAGAATGTCATGTGATACAACCTTTCAGATCACCTAATGTGAGGTATAATTAACTATGTGAATATTTAATTTCATTTGATACATTGGAAGATATACTTGTACTATATCCTAAATTTACTATGTAAGATCTACCGTAAATAAAGAACAGTGGCAAAAGCATATCAGCGTAATATTCTTTTGCATGATGTATGGTTTATATTTTTATTTTACCATGCACAATTACAGTAATCACAGAATATGTCCAATATATGTAAAGTGTCCAATATATGTAAAAATCTGTAATCTCGATTGCCCACGCCTGAACAGATAGCCAGGGTGATAAATAAACTTACTTAACCTGCACAAAGAAGCGGACAACCACCTCCTCGCTGTCTCATCATGGAAGGGGAGGGGAAAATGCTCGGAGCCTCCGCAATGCCAACTACCACCACCTCAACCCTCCACCCTATGGGAGGTATTGATTCCACTGAGCATAAGGATATGAATAATATGGATTCGCCTGCCGACCACGATGCTGATGACGAGGGATTCCAACTCGTTCAGACAAAAGAGAAGAAAATGAAGACCACATCACGTGACTCATTGACAAACCAACCGGAGAAAAGACCAAACAACGCGAACCCATCATGTGCAGAAGCTCACCAGACAAAGGACTGCAAGAAACAACGAGAAGGACAACGAAAACGAAGACACCGTCACCATCGTGAAG
>NC_051395.1:20111888-20119388 GCF_015228065.2 Penaeus monodon | reverse complement strand
CCCCCCCCCTTTTTTTTTTTTTTTCCCCCCCCCCCCCCTTTTTTTTTTCCCCTCTCTTTTTCCCCCCCTCTCTCTCTCTCTCTCCCCCATCCCCCCCCCCCCCTTTTTCTCTCCCCCCCCCTTTTTTCTCTCTCTCTCCCCCCCCCCCCTTTTTTTCCCTCTTTTTCTTTTTCCCTCCCCCTTTTTTTCCCCCCCCCCCTCTCTCTCTTTTTCCCCTCCCCCCCCCTTTTTTCCCCCCTTTCCCCCCCCCCCCCCCCTCCCCTCTCTCTCTCCCCTTTTTTCTTTTCTCTTTTCCCCTCTTTTTCCTCTCTCCCCCCCCCCCTTTTTTTTTTTTTTTTTTTTTTTCCCCCCCCTTTTTCCCTTTTTTTTTTTCCCCTCTTTTTTTTTTTTTCCCCCCCCCTTCTTTTTTTTCCCCCTCTCCCCCCCCCCCCCCCTTTTTTTTTTTTTTTTTTTTTCCTCCTCCTTCTTTTCCCCCCGCCCCCCCCCCCCCCCCCCAAAAAACCCCCCCCCCCCCTTTCTCCCCCTCTCCTCTCCCCCCCCTTTTTTTCTCTCCTTTCTCTTTCTCTCTCCCCCTTTTTTTTTTTTTTTTCCCCCCTTTTTCCCCTCCCCTTCTCCCCTTCCCTCTCTCTCTCTCCGAAAATTTTTTTTTTTTCCCCCCCTTTTTCCCCCCCTCTCCCCTTTTTTCCCCCCCCTTTTTCCTCCCTCTTTTTTTTCCCCCCCCCTTTTTTTTTTTTTCCCCCCCTTTTCCCTCTCCCTTTTTCCTCTTCTTTCTCTTTCTTTTTTTTTTTTTTTTAAAAAATTTTTTTTTTCTTTTTTTTTTTTTTTTTCTTTCTTTCCCTTTTCTTTCTTTTTTTCCCTTTTTCCCTCTCTCTTTTTTTTCCTTTCTCCCCCCCCTTTTTCCCCCCCTTTCCTCACCCTCTCTCTCTTTCCTTCCCTCCCCCTTCTCTTTTTTTTTCCCCCCTCCTTTTTTCCCTTTTCCCCTCTCTCTCTTTTTCCCCCCCCCCCTCCCTCTCCCCCCCCCCCCCTTTTTTTCCCTCTTTCTCTCCCCCCCTTTTTTCTTTTTTTTTCTCTTTCCCCCCTTTTTTTTTCCCTCTCCCTCTCCCCCCCCCCCCTTTTTTTCCCCCCTTCCCCCTCTTTTTCCCCCCCTTTTTCCCCCTTTTCCCTCTCCCTCCCCTTTTTTTTTTTTTTTCCCCCCCCCCCTTTTTTTTTTCCCCCCCCCCCAAATCTTCTTTTCCTCCCTCTCCCCCCTTCTCCCCTCTCTCTCTTCTCCCCCCCCCCCCCCTTTTTTTTTTTCCCCCTCTCTCCCCCCCTTTTTTCTCTTTTCCTCTCTCTCTCTCTTTTTTTTCCCCCTCTTTTTTTCCCCTTTAACTCTTTTTTTTTTTTTTGGCTTTTTTTTTCCCCCCCCCCCCTTTTCCTCTCCTCTTTTCCCCCCCTTTTCTCTCTCCCCCCCCTTTTTTTTTTCCCCCCCCTCTCTTTTCCCCCCCCCCTTTTTTTTCCCCCTCTTTTTTTTCCTTTTTTTTTTCCCCCCTTCTCTCCCCCCTCCCCCCCTCTCTCCCCCCCCCCCTTTTTTCTCCCCCTCTCTCCCCAAATTTTCTCTCTCTCCCCCCCTTTTTTTCCCCCCTTTTTTTCCCCCCCCCCTTTTTTTTTTTTTTTTTTCCCCCCCTCCCCAAAATTTTTTTCCCCCCCCCCCCCCTTTTTTTTTTTTTTTTTTTTTTTTTCCCCCCCCCCCCCCCCCTTTTCTTTTTTCTCCCCTTCCTTTCCTCTCTCTCTCTCTCTCCCCCCTCTCTCTCTCTCTCTCTCCCCCCCCTCTCCCCTTCTCCCCCCCCCCCCTTTTTTCCCCTCTTTTTTTTCCCCCTTTTCCCCCCTCTCTTTTTTTTTTTTTCCCCCCCTTTTTTTTTCCCCCCCTCTCCCCTTTTTCGCCCCCCCTCTTTCTCTCTTTCCCTCCCCCCCCCCTCCCCCCCCTTTCTCCCCCCCCCCCTTTCTCCCCCCCCCCTTTTTCTCTCTTCCCTCTCTCTTTTTTCTCTCCCCCCCCCCCCCTTTTTTTCTTTTTTTCTCCTCTTTCTCTCTCCCCCCTTTTCTTTTTCCTTTTTTTTTCCCCCCCCCCCTTTTTTTTTTCCCTCTCTCTCTCTCTCTCTTTTTCCCCTTTTTTTCCCAAACCTCCCCCCCAAATTTTTTCCCTTTTTTTTCCCTCTTTTTTTTCCCCCCCCCCCCCCCCTTTTTTTTCTCTCTTTTTTTTTTCCCCCTTTTATTTTTTTTTTTTTTTTTTTAAATTTTTTTTTCCCCCTTTCCCCCCCCCTTTTTTTTTTTTCCCTCTCTCCCCCTTTCTTTTTTCCCCCCCTTCCCCTTTTCTCTTTTTCCTTTTTTTTTTTTTCCCTCTTTTTTTTTTTCCCCCCTTTTTTTCCCCCTTTCTCCCCCCCTTTTTTTTCCCCTTTCTCTCTCTTTTTTTTTTTTTTTTTTTTTTCCCTTCCCCCCCCCCCCCCTCGCTCCCCCCCTTTCCCCCCCCCCTTTCTCCCTCTTTTTTTTTTTTTTTTCCCCCCCCTCTTTTTTTTTTTTTTTTTTTTTTTTTTCCTCTCTCTTTTTTTCCTTTTTCCCCTTTCCCCTCCCTCTCTTTCCCCCCCCCCTTTTCCCCCCCCTTTTTTTTTTCCCCTTTTTCTCTTCTTTTTTTTTTTTTTTTTTTTTTCCCCCTTTCTCCCTTTTTCCTCTTTCTCTTTTTTTTTTTTTAAACCCCCCCCCCTCTCTCTCTCTCTCCTCCCTCTCTCTCTCTCTCTCCTTCTCTCTCTCTCTTTTCCCCTCTTTTCTCTCCTCTCTCTCTCCCTCTCCCCCCTTCCTCTTTTCTTCTATATCTCTCTTTCTCTCTCTTTTTCTTTCTCTTTTTTTCTCTCTTTCTCTCGCTCTCAAACTCTCTCGCTCTCAAACTCTCAAATTCTCTATCTATCTCTCTCTCTCTCTCCCCTCTCTCTCTCTCTCTCTCTCTCTCTCTCTCTCTTCTTCTCTCTCTCTCTAACTCCATCCCTCCCTCTCCCTCTCTCTCTCTCTTCTCTCTCCTCCTCTCTCTCTCTCTTCTCCCCTCTCTCTCTCCTTTTTTTCCCTCTTTTCCTCTCTCTCTTTCTCTCTTTTTTTTTCTCTCTCCTTTTTTTCTCTCGCTCTCAAACTCTCTCGCTCTCAAACTCTCAAATTCTCAAACTCTCTCTCTCTCTCTTTAACTCCCTTTCTCCTCTCCCTCTCTCCCCTTTTCCTCTCTCTCTCTTTTTCTCCCCTTCTCTCTTTTTCTCCCCTTCTCTCTTTTCCTCTCTCTCTCTCTTCTCTCCCCTCCCTTTCTCTCTCATCTCTCTCTCTCTCCTCTCTCTCCCTCTCTCTCTCTCTTCCCCTCTCCTCTCTTTCTTGCTCTATCACTCTCTCTTGCTCCATCTACCCCTTTTGCTCCATCCTCCTCTGCTCTCCTCCTCCCCCCGTCTCTCTCTCTCTCTCTTTTCTCTCTCTCTCCTCCCTCTCCTCTCTCTCTCCCCCCCCTTTAAATTTTTAAATTTTTTTTTTTTTTTTAAATTTTTTTTTTTTTTTTAAAAACTTTTTTAAATTTTCCCCCTTTTTCCCTCTTTTTTCCCCTCTTTTCCTCCCCTCTCTCCCTCTCCCCTCAATTTTTCTCCCCTTCTCTTCCCCCCTTTCCCCCTTTTGGTTTTAAAATTTTTTTTTTTTTTTTTTTTTCCCTTTCCTTCTTCCCCCCTTTTTTCTCCCCTCTCTTTCTCTCTTCTCTCTTCTTCTCTTTTTTTCTCCTCTCTTTTCCCTCTTTTTTCCTTTTTCTTCCCCTTCTCTTTTTTTTTTCTCCCCTTTTTTTTCCCTTTCTCTTTTCCCCTTTCTCTTCTCTTTTCCCCCTTTTTCCTTTTTTTTTTTCCCCCTTTCCCCCTTTTTTCTCTTTTTCTTTCCTTCTCCCTTTTTTTTTTCCCCCCTTCCCCCTTTCTCTTCTTCTTTCCTCCCCCTCTCTTTTTTTCCCCTTTTTCTTCTCTTTTTCCTTCTCTCTCTCTCTTCTCCTCTCCCCCTCTCCTCTTTTTTTTTCCTCTCTTTCTCCTTTTCCTTTTTCCCTCCCCTTCTCCCCTTCCTTTTCCTCCTCCTCTCCCTTCTCTCTCTCTTTTTCCCTCCTCTTTCCCCCTCTCCTCCCCTCCCCTCTCTCCTCTTTTTTTTCCCCTTCCCCCTCCTCTTTTTCTCTTCCTTCTCTTTCTTCTCTCTTCCCCTCTCCTCTCTCTCTCTCTCTCTCTGTCTCTCCCCTCCTTTCCCTCTCTTTTTCCTCCCTCTCTCTTTCTCTCTCTCTCTCTTTCTCTAAAACTCCTCTTCTCATCTCCCCTTTTCCTAAAATTTTTTTTTCCCTTCTCTTTCCTCTCTCTTCCCCCCCCCTTTTTCCCTTCTCCTCTCTCTTTCTCTCTCTCTCCCCCCTTTTCTTTTCCCCTTCCTTCCTCTCCTTTTCCTCCTCTCTCCCTTTTCCCCCTCCTCTCTTTTCCTCTCTTCTTCTTTTTCTCTCTCTCTCTCTCTCCCTTCTCTTTTTACCCCCTTTCCCCCTTCTTCTCCTCTCTCTCCCCCCTTTTTTTCCTCCTCCTCTTCCTCTCTCTTTTCCCCCTTTTTTTTTTTTCCCCCCCTCCCCTTCCTCTTCTTCCCCCCCTTTTTTCTCCCTCCCCCTTTTTTTTTCCCCCCTTTTCTCTCTTTCTCCCCCCCCCTTTCCCCCCTTTTCTTTTCCCCTTTTCCCCCTTCTCTCTCTCTCTCTCTCTCCCTCCCCCCCTCCCCCTCCCCCTTCCCCTCTCTTCTCTCCCCCCCCTCTCTCTCTTTTATTCTCTCTTTCTTTTTCACTCTCCCTCCCCCTTCCTTTCTTTTTTTCTTTTCCTTTTCTCTCTCTCTCTCTCTCCCCCTTTTTCCTTCTCTTCTCCCCTCTCTTCTCTCTCTCTTTCTCTCTCTCTCTCCCCTTTTCCCCTTTCCCTTTTTCCCCCCTTTCTCGCCCCAAAACTGTCTCCCCTTCAAACCTTTCCCCCAAATTTCCCCGCCCCAAACCCCCCCCCTCTAAAATTCCTCTCCCCCTTCCTCTCTTCTCTCTTTTTTATTATTATAATATATATAATAAAATTATTTTAATTTTTTTTAAATTTTTTCTGTCTCACCTCTTCCTTTCTTCTCCCTCTCTCTCTCCTCTCTCCCTCTCTCCCCTCTCCTCTCTCTCCTCTTTTTCTTTTTTTTTTCTCCCCCTTCTTTTTTTCCCCCTTTTTTTTTCCCTCTTTTTTTTTTTTTCCCTCTTTTCCCCTTTTTCCTCTCCCCTTTTTTTTCCCCTTTCCCTTTTTTTCTCTCTCTTTTCTCTTTTCTTCTCTTTTCTCCCCTTTTTTCTTTTCTTTTTTTTTTTCTCTTTTTTTTTCTCTTTCCCCTCCTCCCTTTTCCCCGCTCTAAAACTCCCCCTTTCAAACTCCCCTTTTCTCCTCTCTCTTTCTCCCTTTTCTTTTCTCCTCTTTCCCCCTTTTTTTTCTCTCTCTCTCTCTTTTTCCTCCTCTCTTCTCCTCCTCTCTCCTCTCTCCCTTTTCTCTCCCTTTTAACCCCTTCCCCCCCTCCTTCTCTCTTTCTTCCTCCCTCCCCCCCTTCTTCCCTCCCTTCCCCCCCCTTTTCACCTCTCTCCCTCTCTCCTTCCCTCCTTTCCCCCTTCCCTCTCTCTTTTTTCTCTCTCTCTCTCTCTCTCTCTAACTCTCTCTCTCTCTCTTCTTCTCTCTCTCTCTCTCTCTCTCTCTCTCTCTCTCCTCTCTCTCTCTCTCTCTCTCTCTCTCTCTCTCTCTCTCTCTCTCTCTCTCTCTCTCTCTCTCTCTCTCTCTCTCTCTCTCTCTCTCTCTCTCTCTCTCTCTCTCTCTCTCTCTCTCTCTCTCTCTCTCTCTCTTCTCTCTCTCTCTCTGTCTCTCTCTCCCTCACTCTCTCTCTCTCAAACTCTCTCTTTCTCTGTCTCTCAAACTCTTTCCCTCTAACACTCTCTCTCTCAAACTCTTAAATTCTCTTCCCCCCCCCCCTCTCTCTCTCTCTTTCAAACTCTCTCTTTCTCTCTCTTTCCTCTCTCCCCTCTCTTTCTCTCTCTCTCTCTCTCTCTCTCTCTCTCTCTTTCGCTCCTTCTCTCTCTCTCTCTCTCTCTCTCTCTCTCTCTCTCTTTCGCTTCTTCTCTCTCTCTCTCTTTCGCTCCTTCTCTCTCTCTCTCTCTCTCTCTCTCTCTCTCTCTCTCTCTCTCTCTCTCTCTAACTCAAACTCTCTCTCTCTCTCTCTCTCGCTCTCTCTTTCCCTCTCTCTTTTTCGGTCTCTCTTTTTCGCTCTCTCTCTCTCAAACTCTCCTTTCTCTCTCTCAAACTTTCCTTTTTTCTCAAACTCTCCTCTTCTCTCAAATTCTCCTTTTCTCTAAACTCTCTCAAACTCTTCTACTCTCTCTCTCTCTCTATCTCTCTCTTTTTCGCTTTCTATCCTTCTCTTTGTCTCTTTCTGTCTCAAACTCTCGTTCTCAATCTCTCTTTCTCTTTCTCAAACTCTCTCTCTCTCTCACATCTCTCTCAAACTCTCGCTCTCTAACTCTCTCTCTCTTCTAACTCTCTCGCTCTCTCTTTCGCTCTTGCTCTATCGCTCTCTATCTCTATCTTTCTCAAACTCTCTCTCTCTCTCTCTCTCTCTCTCTCTCTCTCTCTCTCTCTCTCTCTCTCTCTCTCTCTCTCTTTCTATATATATATATATATATATATATATATATATATATATATATATATATATATATATTTACATATATATACATATATATACATATATATACATATATATATATATATATATATATATATATATATATATATATATTATATATCAAACTCTCTCTCTCTCTCTCTCTCAAACTCTCCCTTTCTCTCTTTATCTATCTCTCCAAAACTTTCCTTTTTTCTCAAACTCTCTCTAACTCTTCTTCTCTCTCGCTCTCTCTCTCTCTCAAACTTTTTCTCTTTCTCAAATTCTCTCTCTCAAATTCTTTCTCTCAAATTCTCTCTCAAATTCTTTCTCTCAAATTCTCTCTCTTTGAAATTCTCTCTGCCTCTGTCTCTCTCACTCTCAATATCTCTCTCTCCTCTCTCAAATTCTCTCTCTCTCTCTTTAACTCCTAGCTTCCATACGAACATAATTCTCGCAAGATATGCGTGGCTACCTCTTTCATGTTAAAAATACCAACGTTTATCTATTGTCAGGATAATCCTTACGCCACATACCCTAATGTTCCTTTCTCTTCGATGCCTTTCCCTAAATGCCCCTGAAGTGTCCTCCTTAAACTTTTTAGATCCCCCTCCTCTCCCTGAGGTCAATCCCCTCTTCTTCCTCTTCCCCTTTCCCTTTTTTTCGTGTAGGTCATCGCTTCCCAGGTTACCTCCTTACCGTCCCTAACCCAAATCAGATCAACCCTGCCGTCGGAATCAGCAGAGTGAAAAGCTCCATATGCACCGGAGTATAGTATGCTCAGGTGACATC
>NC_051395.1:20099388-20104388 GCF_015228065.2 Penaeus monodon | reverse complement strand
CATTCCATCCCAAAGTGTGGCTCGTGTTCTTTTCGTCTCTCATCTTTGCTTGGCCGACCGCACTAAGGCTCGGAAGAGCAGACCATAACACTTCGTATCACGCTCGGTTGCTGTTATAAAACGACGAAAAAAAGTGAAAAATGATGGTCGACGACTTTTTTACGCTTACATGATAAGCACTCTTTCATAAGCCTACACTCTTTTTTTGTCCTTTGGATGTAAAGGGAGAAGAGGGAGGTGAGAAAAAGATAGAGAGAAATGGAGACAGCGAGAGAGAAACAGAAAGAGAGAGAGAGAGAAAGACAGACAGACAGACAGACAGACAGACAGACAGAGAGAGAGAGAGAGAGAGAGAGAGAGAGAGAGAGAGAGACAGAGTGAAGGAGGGAGAGAAGGAAGGAGGAAGGAAAGGAAGGAGGGAGGGAGAGAGAGAGAGAAAGAGATAGAGTGACAGACATACATACAGACAGACAGAGAGGGGCGAGAAAGGCGAGAGATTTCCTTACATAATGTCTTTACGCACAGGATTCTAGCCTCGAAATGAGAACAGTGGTTTCATTCCTGTCTTGGCAAATCTTCCCCCAAAAATCAGACGGGTTCTTGTCCACTCTGCACTCTACAATACTACAGCCAAAACGGCCCTCATTTCCATACAGTCTATGAGGGAATTCCCTTTCGCCGGCATGCGTGTCGTAAAACCAAATGGTCGTAGACGTAAACAATATTAAATCTACTTTCCGTTTCCTCAAGCTGGATGATGGACTTTTCCATCTCTTGGTTTTCCGTCGACTCGCTCCTCCCGTTTGGTGAAATGTGTTCGGATGCACAGCATTATTTCTCTTTACTTAACATTATTTCTCTTTATAGAGACAACTGAATATATTGTGGTTTTGATAATTCTAAAATAGTATTTCACGTTTCCCTTTTAACTTACTTCTTTATCATTTTTCTAGTCTCTAATCTATCTTACATAATCCTAAGTAGCTTTAGGAAAGAAGCAACATGGGCGACAAAATTTCAAGCATGTTTTCTTTTTGTATTCGAAAATTAAAGATGCGCTGCTCTCTTGTAAGATATAACTTCACAGCATATTTTCAAGTCGCCATATTTTCGAGAAAAAAAATTGTTCATAAGGGACTAGAACGAAATTTACCTCAGCGAAAATATACTTTCAAAAATCTTTCTTTCTTATGTAACACTAATCATGCTGATTTCTCTCATCTTAACCATAAAATGAGCAGGACCCGATAAAATTATCAAATTGATATCTTTTCCCACTACTTCCCTTCCTTCTCTTGGACTTTTGCATGACCAAAGAGAACTTTCTTAGGCCTTTGTTCATGAAACCCTTTTATCACGAACTTCTCATCTGTTTGAGATTCGATGACGCATCGCCGCCTAATCTTCCACATCCGGGCACTCTGATCGAACACAAGCTGAACCGTTGAGAGTGAAAGCCAGATACAAAGCTGGCGATGATTTGATCCCGAAGGCCTTCCATTCCTGGTGTGACGTTTAAAAGCGGAGGCGAGACGGAGCGATGCTTCTTTTCAGCGACGGAGATATGTGTCGATTTCTCTGACAAGTAAGATGTTCACAAGGATCCTTACGCGACTTTATCGTAGATAAGAAAAAAAAATGTGAACTATGACACGTACGAGTTCTCCCATTAAGGGAAATCCGCTCGACGTTAATCTCGATCGAAAATGACAATATTAACATAAAGCTAATGACGTATGCAAAAGAGGGCGGCATTCCAAAGCGCTGTTAAAAGTGGCCTGGCGTTTAAAAGTCTTCTGAGACAAGGCAGGATGAGAGACACGGGGGAATTTTGATGCGCGTGAAGCCCTCACTTTTCCTGGCCACTGGAGAATGCTGGGGCGTAATCTGCATATTATACCGACAATGCCCCGAGGTTGTGTCTTAAATTAATGAAGGAGACCTTGTATCATATGAGAAAAAATGGAATATCCTTCAAAATCTATTCATACATAGATATGTCGTGGAATCATACGTGTACACATACATTCGCATGCTGTTTTTTTCTACAGATAGATTTATATGTATGTAAATATTACATACACACACAAACACACACACACACACACACACACACACACACACACACACACACACACACACACACACACACACAAACACACACACACACACACACACACACACACACACACACACACACACACACACACACACACACACACACACACACAGGCGTGAATGCGCGAGTGAGTGAGTGAGTGAGCGAGGGAGTGTGAGTGAGTGAGTGAGTGAGTGAGTGAGTGAGTGAGTGAGTGAGTGAGTGAGTGAGTGAGTGAGTGAGTGAGTGAGTGAGTGGGTGAGTGAGTGAGGGAAGGATTGAGAGAGGGAGGGAGGGAAAGGCAAATAGAGAGACAAACACACAAAAATACACACAGAAAAACAGATAGAGAGAGAGTGAGTACGTGAGTATGTGTGGAAGGGAGGGAGAGAGGGAGGAAAAAACAAAGAGAGACAGAGACAAACACACACACACACACACACACACACACACACACACACACACACACACACACACACACACACATACATATATATATATATATATATATATATATATATATATATATATATATATATATATATATATCTTACTAGGAGAGAAGAAATGTGGGAGAAAGAATGAGGCAAAGACAAAAATATATACATACATAAGGTACGAGAACAGGGTAGATAGAGAGATAAAAGAAAGAAAAATACACTGCATTTTTTACACTAATAGTCGCCAATGTATGCAAAACAGCATTAGCATTTTAGATCCAGTGGCAAAGAATAACGAGAGAGGTGATATCACGTTCAGGATGGGCATGCTGTTCATTGCTGATATGTTCTCTAAACACTCAGCCTGATATCTGTTAGTGATTACGTTGAGCAAATTGAATCTATAATTATATAGCAACAAAGTTTATAAATACGCATTTGTGCACTTCCGTGCTTGAATCCCTCTTGAATCAATCTGTTCGCAGTATGAGCCACGAAAGCAGCAAAGAACCAAACAAAGTAGGTTAACTTTTTTGCAGAGGGGCGCCAGGCAATCCACCGAGCGCCAGTTTCGTGGATGGTATGTAGCCGCACTGTCCTTGGAAAGTTCCACAAACTGGTCCCACGGATATCTAGCTCGCTAGTTATTATCCTTATGTTTGTAATTGGATAATGGCCTCTTTTTCACATGCCTGGTACGCCGAGTTCTCTTATAACAGCAAGTGTATTATACACTCATGAATTACATATATTAATCGGTAAATGTTCCTTTACTGCCATAGTTTCTATAATTTCAATATTTTCCACCAGTATTTTCGTACGTTGTTCATCGTCGACTTTGACTGAGTATTATACAGCATTATCTACTGTGCTATCATTGTCCATTTACAACAATTTATATTGCTTAAGATGTTTGTCCATTCTTAAGATTCATGTGTACACGAGATTCCTCTGTTTAGTAGTTCCTGCGAAGCTAGATATAGATTCACTTTCATGGGGGCAAGTATATTTAAGGTAACTGTGCATGGTTTTATGGTGACTGGAAAAACATTCTGTTTGAAAGCACCTCAAAGTGGGATATTTAACCCGTGGGGTTATAGAAGCCGTTTCTAGGAGTAACGAAGCACTTTCTAAAAGTAGCAGGCTATTGGAATAATCTCATAAGTAACAGTCATAACTTAATTATTTATTAATCAATTAATTAATAAAATAATAATGAGTAGTAATAAACAAATGCGAGTAAGGACAGTGAGATAGCAACAAAGCTTGCTTTTCTTATATCATAAGCGTATAAAATCCCGGAAGAGTATCATCAATATTAGAATAAAGAGCTGACTACTTTGTGAATCAAACTGAGAAGGAATATCCCTTCCCTCACAGAGAGTTTTATGTGCTCATCCCTTTTGCCACAACTTACAGATGCGAGGCTGGTTGCGACTATTAAAACCTGTCAAGAAACATGCGATGGGCACTGTCCTCTACAAGTCATTGCATTCATATTCTACTGAAGGACAAACATTGCTGTTTCCCATTAAAAGTGTAGTAGAATGCCATGAATCACCCAATTATATAATGCCTCAAATCCAGTATGTAATAAAAGGAACAGCGTTTCCATGTCTAAATTCTTTATTTCTTTGGATAAGATTTATTTCTTACATATAAAATGTATAAAAAATAATTACTCCAATATAATTAAAGTGGAATGGGTAGGGATAACGATGAATTATCACACTAGTGGAGGTTACGATACCAGAAACTCTAAGAACCGCTTTAACATCTTTGAAGCAACCAAATGATGTGAAGAGCAATCTAAAATCGTGATCTTTGTACGATTACTTAAAGAATAGGACAAATTATTTAGACATTACAGTAAAATGATGAACAGGCCCCCACAGAAAATTATTACCTAGCTTTTGCGTAATGTTGCATTTTTATTACGTATGAAAGAACAGTCATCCCAAAGTCTAAATATACCACCGTGTTTTATGTCTATCTCGAACCTATGATCAATCAGCTATCTCGGTCACAACGTCACATATTCCTCTATATATTGTTTCCGCATGGGAACACTTCACACTCTTATAAAAGGCAGTCCATATCATATCCATATTTTCCCTCAAAAGGAACCGCCTTGATTTCCGGATGAGGCGTCAGGAGGTGAGGCATTTTTCTTTTTTATGGACGGTGGCTCTCTTACACTGTAAGCGCCACAGCTGAGGAATGACCAAATAGTTCCCTGGTGATCATTCCATTAAACGATGTCGTGTTATCTTCCCGGTCACACACACACACACACACACACACACACACACACACACACACACACACACACACACACACACACACACACACACACACACACACACACACACGTCGATGAGTCCCGGGTGCTACATACACGATAGGTCTTCGTAAAACAAGATCCATAGAATACAAAGTCTGACCGTCAGCCGCCGTGGAAC
>NC_051395.1:20079388-20081888 GCF_015228065.2 Penaeus monodon | reverse complement strand
ATGGTGATAGTAATGACAATAATGGTGTTGAGGATTGTGTGAAAGTAGTAATAATAATTACAATGCCCATGTCAGTATCTAATATCCAATATCTCACTGCTTTTATATGTAATATGTTGAAAATGCAATACACTTTTTAAAATAATTTGATGGAAGTTACCCATTTTCTCTGTTATTGTCTTCAAAGTCATGAACAAGTTCGGTGAAAGAAATAATCAGTCCGTCTGCTGAACTTTGAACCATTTTACAATGCGGTTTTCGCATGTGCAAGTTTTTTTCTCATTTGTTTAAGACAAGCGCAGGTGATGGAATTATCAATTTAATAAACACATATAAGCATAAAACACAGACACACACACACACATCAATCTATCTATCTATCTATCTATCTATCTATCTATCTATCTATCTATCTATCTATCTATCTATCTATCTATCTATCTATCTATCTATCTATATATATATATACTTACATATATAAATATATATATATATATATATATATATATATATATATATGTGTGTGTGTGTGTGTGTGTGTGTGTGTGTGTGTGTGTGTGTGTGTGTGTGTGTGTGTGTGTGTGAGAGAGAGAGAATGTGTGTGTGTGTGTGTGTGTTTTTCTTCTTTCTTTTTTCAACAGCCATTCTTTCCACTGCAGGACGCAGACCTCTCTCAATTCACTATTGAGAGCTTATATAGCAGTGCCACCCCTTGCCTGTTTGGATGCTCTTCCTAATCAACCGCGACTTGGCGCGCTAACACTTGTGCCACGACGACTTCCCCTACGACACCTGCGTTTGACTTTCAAGGAGATATGTCGTTTTCTCGAGCTCGAGCCAGTAGTCAGAGCGCAGCCATTTTTACGACTTCCGCGGTGAAGAATTGTACTCGGGACCAGTGCTCTAACCACTGAAACATCGCGGTAGTCTTATATATATATATATATATATATATATATATATATATATATATATATATATATATATATATATATATATATATATATATATATATATATATATGTCTATTTGTATATGTATATATATGTGTGTGTTGTATATGTATATATATGTATAAATGTGTGTATATATACACACATATATATATATATAAATGTATATATGTGTATATATATATAGTATGTATGTATATATACATAAAAGCAGATGTATATATTCAGTATATATATATATATATATATATATATATATATATATATATATATATATATATATGTGTGTGTGTGTGTGTGTGTGTGTGTGTGTGTGTGTTGTGTGTGTGTGTGTGTGTGTGTGTGTGCACGCGTGTGTGCGTGTGCGTGCGTGCGTGTGTGTGTGTGTGTGTGTGTGTGTGTGTGTGTGTGTGATGTATGTATGTATGTATGTATGTGTGTGTGTGTGTGTGTGTGTGTGTGTGTGTGTGTGTGTGTGTGTGTGTGTGTGTTTCTACGTGCGTGTGTTTACCCGCGTATGTAGATGTATCTATAAATTTCTCTCTCCTTTTCTTTTTTATTATTAATTTTACGCTATCTACTTCTTGTGAAAACGTTATCTTTTAACGTGACGAGAAAAGCCTAGAGCTTCCGGAAGGGGAATTCAATGAAAGTCTCTCGCTGGCCTTCAGATAAATGGTATGCAAAGATTTAAATTGGGAGAAAGATCGTTCTGTCAAACATTTGCTGAATGTTTTCTTAAAAGATACATAAGAGTAGAAGGATTAATACCAAGAATTTCAGTGATTACTTCTGTCCGTTTTTCACGGGCTAATCAATCACCCTAATTTACATAACAGATCAGAGGTCACAGAACACAACAAAACTTTTCTTTCTGGCCAAACAATATATTTGAGTCTGATACTTTTAGTAACTAGATGGAAGCAATTATCACTGAAATGCACAACATGGACAACCCGAAGTGCATGTGCGTAATCGAGACGTCCACGAGACTCGGGAATAACCTTCATCCTTTCCTCATCCTGTCTATATGATGTGATGAATAAGCCAGGGAGTGTAGAAAATATTTCGATTTTTAATGGACAATCATAAAACAGATAATTCGGTACTTAAATTCATGATCTCTTTCACTTTTTCAAATGAAAGAACGAGGACCACTTTTCAGACAAAGCTGTAACATAAATTTTCATGTAAGGCGTATTCTTTTTTTCTAATCAAGAAGCATACGTGAAAAGGCAGACCTTACACCGATTCCATTAGAGACGAAAGTTTTGTCGTAAAGTAAAGCGCAGGCAAAGAGCCTTGCATATAACGGGGCTCGGGAGGAGGATTATGCACATGAAAATGGGCTAATTTAAGCGTTACAGCACCACTAGTTCCACCGTTCATTTCCAATCAACAGAGCCAGGCCTCTGCATCAGAAGTTGCCTTTATATCATAAATAATATCTTCTCGTTACTATGCAAGTTCACGAAGTGTTTGCATTCCCGATGAAAAAGACTACGATCGGTATGCAACTTTGTGATATCAATTTCTCTATTGAGTGA
>NC_051395.1:20046301-20051301 GCF_015228065.2 Penaeus monodon | reverse complement strand
GGAAATATCAACAATGCCAGGCGTACTGGAGCTAATGAGTAATATTACCAGTGGTCGTGGTAGCCATAGTGGCAATAGATGAAGTTATAGCTGCAGTTGCAATTATGGTAGCAGTGATCGTTACAGCAATTGCTGGGAATAGCCGAAAAAGTTAAAACGGTAGAAGAATAGCAACAATAGTTCTAGTTGTAGTCTATGTAGTAGCTGTAGTACTAGTAGTAGCGGAGTAGAATGTGACTGTCTTTGTTGTGCTTGTAGCAGCAGTAGCACTAACAGTAATAGTAGTGATGGTGGTAATGGCATGGTAGTGGTAGTAGTAGCGGTAATGGTAGTGATAGTGATAGTGTGATAGGTGATAGTGATACTGATAGTGGCAGTAGTAGTGATAGTAGTAGGGGCAGTGGTAGTGGTAATGGCAGTTGTAGTAGTAGAGGTAGAAGTATTATTGGTTGTTTTGTTGTGCTTATAGCAACTGTAGTAGTTGATGGTAGTGGTAGTAGTGGTTGTGATAACAACAGTAGTAGTAGTAATAGTAGTAGTGGTGGTGGTGTTAGGCGTATTGGCAGTTGTAGTAGTGGTTGTGGTAGTGGCAATAGCAGAGGTAGTAGTAACATAATCAACAGCTGTGGCTACTGTAGTCACAACGCTAATATCATAACAACAAAAAAACAATAATAACAATGATGATCACCAAAAAAATCAATGAACCGCGCAACAAAATCTGCAAAAACAACGGCTGCTAATTTGTCTTTAAAGCGCACTGGAGTCAACAAGCAAATTTAATTACAATGTAACAAAATCTGCCCCTGGTTTGGGTCAGAAAATCAAATGAAAGGAATGCAGAACATACATTTAACATGTATGAAAATGAACAGGCGACGCTCTGTCGTTGACGGAAAGCAATACGAAGGAAAACGAAGTGGAAAGGCAGCAACAGAAAAACGTCTGCCGCTCTCTGTGATTGGCTCCTTGGCAAGAAGACAAATGATAACGTCAACATAATATATTATAGGTAATATCAATAATACTACTGGCCATCTCGGTATTGATAACTGAATGATGGTAATGATTAAAATAGTTATAAAAGCAAATAAGGATGGTGAGTATGTTTGGCAAAGGTCCCGCTAGTCTAATGATGAAAATGAATAAAGATAAAGTTAAAAATATGGAAATTTACAAATGAAAACAAACAGCCAGCAACCTTCTGTAGCCCCATGTATATATTAGTCTATGGTAGATTCTATCGCAGCAATATATAACCTACAGAGTAAATCTAATATTTGTTCTTAACATGCACGCGCACATACAACTAACGCACACTCGCTCATATATTGCACATGCAACATCCGCAAGCAGAACCATTGGAATTTGGATAAAAGTGTACGTTGGTACACCAGCCCGACATTGTTTTGAAAAA
This sequence comes from Penaeus monodon, assembly GCF_015228065.2. Taxonomy (NCBI): domain Eukaryota; kingdom Metazoa; phylum Arthropoda; class Malacostraca; order Decapoda; family Penaeidae; genus Penaeus; species Penaeus monodon. The sequence goes on along the minus strand of NC_051395.1, from coordinate 20,049,884 downwards.
TGAAGAAGAGACATAATGCTGCGTCACACATTGGGGTATAATGGTAAATCTGCAAACGGCTTTTTTGAATAGCTGAATTCAATGAGGCACTCTTCCTCGTACTCATTGTTTCTTTCCACAGATCGTGGTACTTCCCTTCTTCGTCAATTAGTTTCGTTTCTTTCTCTCATCATTCGAAGAGTTGCGATTAATGGTAACCATTCATGACAAATTTATTCGTACAGTCATCCAGAGTAGCAGCGGTTTGATCAGTCATTTATTTATCTGAGAGGCTGGGACAATCTCGCGACAGCTCATCATCAACAAAGAACTTTCACATACACACAGGACACAACACAACACAAAAGCCATCAATGTCCGCAGCTCACACTGTATATGCCTGGCAGCCAGACAAACAGGCAGACAACGACACCGCGAAGACAGGCTGTGCAGGTTTCGAGATAAACACGAGCCACGCGCGCCTGGCCGGCTAGGAGAGAGTGGCCGGGGAGGACGTGCGTACGCGGCCGCCAGACCCACAGTGACGGTGGCTTCGACCTTCCACCACAACCAGCATGCTAACGCCTCCTACTCCGCCGCCGCCGCCTCCTCCTCCTCCTCCTCTTCCCCACTCCCCCTCCCCTCCCTTCTTGTTTCCTCCTCTATGATAAGGGAGGAGTGGGTAGGTCAACAAGGGTCTCCTCGCATGAATAAAAATACTGGGTGGCATACTGGTGCATTCGTCACGATGACTGGATAAGGGAATAACAATGTGCGTGAAAGAATGCATACTATGAATAAGTTATTTGGGCATTACTTTGTGCTGCCTAGTTGCACTGAAGGGTTGAACTATGACGTAATGCTGCCGATGATGAGATATCTAATTCATGTAACTAAGGGTTACTGGTGCCGGTATTTCCACCAAAGCAATCGAAAAGCCATGGGTTTATAGTTCCTGTATTCTGAGTATTCCTTTAGAACAATGGCACTGAGACCTCCCGAAAAAAAATGTGTTAAATTTTAACATAAAATTTTGACTCCTGCTACGCACAACTAGGTACATTAAAATAAACAGAAATACTGTATATGCATAAAAAGTTTATTTTTCGTTCCTTCCATTAACATACCATCCGCTTGTTACTTCTCCTATAACGCCAAGTGTTAAGGGAAAAAATAGACTAAGGATGAGTAAGAAATAATACACCGTCCTTGACAATAATAACACTAAACGATTTCAAACAAACATTTTAAGTTATCAAATACGATGACTGTGCTTTCGTTCATATCTCAGCATATCCCTGCTCCCATAAGAACAGAAAACGAACACAGATGATGTGAGGGGAGACTTAAAAATCACCCGGATAAATCAGAAACGTTAATACTGTTTTCTTCTGTAGAGATTAGTGTCATTTTATAGCACCATTTCATTTACACTGTACCTAATAATGAGGTATTTTCTCACGATTCGAAAAATATTCTTAATTTTGTTGCTTCCTTACTTATCCCTTAATAATCTCTTCATTCTTAAATTCCCATCGGATTAGATCATACTGAAAACAAAATCCTATATAACTGAAATGAGTAATAACATGCAATATCCTTATTGTTATGCTTGTGGATATAATTTTGCATTAATTGTAAGACGAAGGTTCCCATCGCAAGCGAAATAAAGACAAAATGCTTTAAAATAGCGATGTTAATAGAAATACCTAGAACATAGTATCATTCATGACAACGCAACAATAACAATAATTGTGATAATAATAATAACAGGAACCTATAAAAAAATATATATATACCCTCTTTATAATGACATCATCATCATCAATAACGGTATGCTCATGTTTGAGCAGCCGTGGACCTCTCCACCATCCTTCGCCACTAAACTCGATCTTACGCTTTTCTTTCCACTTGTACCATCGACAGCCCGCAAATATCTTTGATATTGTCGCTCAGTCTTGTCTTCGGTTTGCCTCTTCCTCTGTTTCCTATCACCATCTCTGTCAGCAAGTTTTTCTCAATACTTTTACTTCTCATTACATGACCAATAAACTTTAATTTCCTCTTGTTCAAGATGTCCAACAGTCGGTCTTTACAATTTATTTTTCTCAGCACTTCATCATTCGTCTTCTTCTCTGTCCAGCTAATATGCAGTACTCGTCTGTAACACCACATTTCAAAACTATTGATCTTTTTCTTGTCTATCTACTTCAACACCCAACACTCAGAACCATATGATGCAATTGGGAAAACTAATGAGTTCAATAACCTCAGCTTTGTCCGTAAGGTAATGCTTCGGTCTTTCCAGATGTTATTGAGAGCAATTGTGGCGCTTTTGGCAATGGTAATTCTTCTTTTTATCTGCGGTGAATCATCATATGTATTAGTTAAAACAGCTCCAAGATAAGTGAACTCTTTCACATTTTCCACAATCATTCCATTGATTGTAACATGTTCATCATTGTTCATTGCCGGTTATCTTTGAATCTTCATGATCTTAGTTTTCTTGGCATTAAGAAACAAGCCAGCCTTTTCGCTTGCTTCTCTAACTTTATCTAGTAGTTGTTGTAGCTCAGTGATACTGCTGGCAATCAAAACTATATCATCGGCGTACCTCAGATTTGATATTTTGTATCCTCCAACATCCACAGTTCCTTCAGAATTCTCTAGAGCACCTCTCATAATTGTCTCAGAATATATATTAAAGAGGTGCGGAGACAGAATGCAACCCTGTCGTACTCCTTGTTTGACTTCGAACCATTCTGTTAACCCATAAGTGGTTCTTACAGCAATAATGACATAGTCTATGGTAATTACTACCCGTGTTTAACAAATGGCAGATATCCCGATAATCCGTCGCCGGTATAAATAGAAAAAAGTACGATTAATTTCTATAATGATTATCGTAACAACAAAAATTCAGCCTTGATAATGTCAGCAGAAACACAAGCAGGAGTAATAGTATCAATAGTATAAATAACCATAAATAACCATTAGTAGTAGCGATCCTAAGCTCAGCTGCAGTTATTGTTAAAATCAATATTTTAGTTCTCTTGTTATTGCTACTTTCTTGTGGTGTTTATCATCATTATTGAAATAATCATATTGTAATTTTTATCTTTATTATCATGACCGTTCCATTTCTATGCTAATAGCACTTTAGTTTGATTATGAAAATGTTAAGCGATGAATAGACCTAATGGAATCAATGAATGATGGATAAATCACATTGACAATCATACATGAAGACTACGACTTACGCGTAGCGTAAGTCACTATGTTCGGGACTTCATCCTAGATTTAGACACACTTGTCACTTTGACATTCTCCATAACACACTTGAACACTTCGAAGAGAAAAATATCGAACCCTAAGTTTCGAGGCGCGTGGAGAAACTAATGCAATCCCATGAGAAATAAATGTCACTAACTTCTCGCTTCAACAGAATGCGCTAATGAAGGCAAATCCCTACCTATCAAGAGTTCGATGTAATGGAATAAGAAATGTATATTTTGTGCCAATAATCAAATTCTTAAGGGGCGAAGAAAAACATTCAGCAAGTGTTTCAGACATTATGATAAAGTGACAAATATGGAACTCGAGA
>NC_051395.1:20022306-20041201 GCF_015228065.2 Penaeus monodon | reverse complement strand
GTGTGTGTGTGTGTGTGTGTGTGTGTGTTGTTTTGGTGTTGTGTGTGTGTGGTGTGTGTGTGCATGTGTGTGGGGTGTGGGTGTGTGGTGTTGTGTGTGTGTGTGTGTGTGTTTGTGTGTGTGTGTTGTTTTGGTGTGTGTGTGTGCGCGTGTGTTTTGTTTGTACATACTAAACCTACATACATCATGCATACCACACACACACACACCCACACACACAACACACACCCACACACCACATATATATATTATATATATATATATATTATATATATAATATATTTTATAATTTATATGTGTGTGTGTGTGTGTACATATGAAAAATACACTATGTGTGATAATTATATACTTTGTATGTTAAAAGGGGACTGACAAAACATTAACCATGCAGATATTTCGAATATCGTTTTCAAATTCTAAAAAATTGGAACGATAACAGTGAAACGTATCCTTGACCGCCTGGCATCCTTCTTTTTTCTCCTTTTTCTCCTTTTCCGTGAGAATTCCGAAGCGAGCAAAATGGGAGACAGACATTCATTGTATCACTTTTTCAGTTCCTCTGCCCGCCCCCCCCCCCCTACCCACACACCTTTTTTTGGAGATGCAAAAATGTTATCTGAACAAAGGTCGATTTAGTTTGTAAAGCACCTTTTATTACTTTTTGGAGGGTTGAAATCCGAAAAAAATAGAGAAAAGAAAAATACGAACGCCGTCGTTGTTTCTCTTCCGTGAGTTGGCGGCATTCTGTACCACATATTCCGAAGTTAAATTTCTTTTTTTCTATTTCTCTTCATAAAATGTAACATTCTTTTCTTTCCTTTCTTTTTTTTAATATAACGTAAGCTTTATATTGTTTTAAAATGATACTGATGACGGCTGCATGCAAAGGCGATTCACCTCCTTTCCTTCAAAAGGCAATTTTACATAACGGGCTCATGATTACGCACTTTGTATTATGATAAAGTGTTACACAGAGGGCAATTAGAAACTATAGCTACATTTTCACCTTTGATTATATATATATATATTAAAAATAATATTATATTATAAAATATATATATAAAATTATATATATATAACGTCGGCCCTTAACTCAAAAATTTATGTAACTTACTTCGCTAAGAAATTTATGTAACTTCCTGTGAAGTTTTTTTCTACATTACTTATAATCTTTGATTTAAAAATTCTTTCATTTTATTCTATTTTGCATATTTTGTTTCGCCCAGTTTTAGATATCGAACATTAGTTGCAGTAATCAGCTGAGTAGCTTAATTTAAATTAAAATTATTCGTTCCGGATATTCCCACAATAATAGTTGAATTCGATAACTGGATTAAGCTCGTCCGTATCATTTTTGAAAGGCCTCGCGAGATAATAATATCAAATGAACTGAAATTTTGATATCTAGGTAATAATTCAAATTATACATCATTGTCATATTTCAACAAAAGGTACTGCACCACAGATTTTTTCCATATAGTACAACAGAAAGCACAAACTTTGACTGCTAAATTTCCATGTGCCATTTCAGTGCTAGCAAATTTTTTAAAAGCTGAAAGGTGATTTGTGTGCAGGTCAAACTGTTGTGATGCAAACACTGAACATGTGTATTGCATTCTTGGGAAGTTATATAACCTTTAAGACACTTTTTATTAACCGGCTTTTTTTTTAGTTTTTAAATTAAATCACTTTCAAAAATGACTATTACCATTGCCGGCGTGTTAAATGACTTTCTATTTTTGTTAGGGAATTCATCGCATGTTAAAAAAACTCTATGGCATTCTTCCCTACACAGCAATTTATATTCGTGAAAAAAGGGTTTGTATATCACAAAATACAATGGAAATTTAACCGAATCAGAAGTCCAGGAAAACATTAAGGTATTTTTCCTACAAATACAAAGTCTTTTAAACCACGATCTCCCGAAAAAAAATTAAACGCACAGCCCAAAATTCTTTATGGCAGAATATTAACGTTAATCTTGTGATTATATATAATACATTAATAAGACATATTGATGGTAGGATTTAATTGTCACTTTGCACATTAAAGGAACACAGCCGTGGGTGTATAATAAACAGAAACGACACTACATACTTTTCCCTTATCAGTACAGGCTGTGTAATTGAAAGGGTTCATTTCCGCTGGTACGCATGATGTAACAAAAAGCGTGAACCAATAGTCGAAGCCAATAACTGTTTCCCCCCAAACATCAATTGTTTAAATGTTCTGAAATCGAGGATGGGTGACAAGTAATATTAAAAAAATAGGTAAAAAGATCGAGAATTTAGGTTATATGGTTATTCAGACATTATTAATTTATATTGGGTTTGCATTCATTCTCTCCGCCCAAAAAATAGTAGAGTTCATGTGAATAGCAAAAATTTTATTTCTTCTTATTAATTCAGTCGTTGCTTCTACCATAACATGTGCATTAAAATTCATCCAAAAGAATGAATAAGCGCCTGATTATTTCTATCATCCCGAATACGGAAACTCTTTGCCGAAATTATATACGGGACGGACAAACAAAGAATCATTTTCTGTCCAAGCTTTTTAGTGCCATGCCGACTATGTTCCTTTTGCCCAGCAGCCCTGCGTTCACTTGAGTAACGTTGCGCGGCAAAATCAAGACAACGCTGCCCGACAAAACGTTTTGGGAGGCATTGCGTGGCAAACAGGCGAGGACTGGAGGTGGTCCCTCCGCCTCGCGGCCTTTTGTTAAAAACCCAAAAAATGGCCACCAACTTAGAGCCTCAAAGTATTTTTTGCTTTCTATCTTTGTTGGTCATTTATATTTTGGGGTGATACGAGTCGTGTACCTCGGTTTCGAGCCTTTATTACAGTCTCAATCAGGAAAGAAATTAATCTCTCTCATGACAAGGCTCAATGTCAAGGATAGTTTGTTTACGATAATCAGCTGAACGGTGCATTGCGCGGCGAAACCGTTTACTTTGAGCATCATGCAGAAAACTCAGTGAACGCAGGGTAAGTAACCGAAAACAATTTTCATTAGAATGAATTGGCAAAAGTGGCAAGGAAAACATAAGCGGCGGCAGAAGACGACGACAGCCCCTTCAAAATGTTTACGGGTACTGAAATGTGAAAATGTGAACTTCTCACCAGTCACACGTGTTTTTTGCTCCTCCGACCAAACATTCCCAGACTTCAATTCGTTAAATTTGCCTGGAGGTTGCATTATGACTGAGTAGACGATTTGGGTATCTAAAGTATAAATGACCTACGACAGATTTCAGGAACCTTGCGTTTTGCTAGTGACCTATTAGCCATACAATTGATGTTCATAAAAGCAAGAGGCAATATTTTACAGTGCAGAAATGAGAAACAACAAAACACGCAATCAGTAACCTTACGAATCACTGGCGATTGCACTGTTTCGGACAGGTATTAAGAAGAATTATCGATATATTCAGAAATACCTCCAATTTGTCAAAACAAAATAGTAGCACACTGCCAAGATACGTCTGAGATTTGCGATACATAAACAAATTTATATTGTATACGATTGTACAGAAATATAATGCCGCTTGGATAAGTGTCCTAAAATACAAAGAAAGGATGCCATGATTCAAATAAAATTATCATTTTATTTGATCTTCTGGCATTTATTATGTGTTCAAGAAATTGGCAACAAAATGATAATGATTATCTAAACGAATAAGAATTTGATCTACAGTTTGCGGATTTATATTTCAATACTTGTTGGGTCCCACTATTGACCTTGGCAACCAATTCAATGTGGATATGGTGGAAATAATATTTCATTGAAGAGGACCCTGGTTGGTTGTCACAAAGCGTGATTGGTAGAACAGATTTCTTTTCTTTCAAATGAGTGTTATTAGTTATTGTTAGCTTTGTTGTGGAATATTTTACAAATACGATTTCCTAGAACTGTTTGTTGATCGCAGTGGCAGTACCTACGGAGATGAGGCGGCAGTTCTAATTTCATTTCAACACAACATTAGCAATTACAGCTGCATATTCTTAAACCTAACACGCCCCTTATAAACATCTACGATGGCAGATAAAAAAAATCGTAATTATTTCTCGTAGATGCATTACAAAGTACCAGCCAATCGAAATAATGAAGTGACGGAACTCCTTTCCAATAAACTTGTATAGGGTTTTAGCAATAAACCAGAATGAATGGAACGAATTATACAGTTTTGTAATTCACCTGGGTATCTCACACACACCACGCACCACGGCGCGCACGCACACACACACACAACACACACACAACACACACACACACACACACACACACACACACACACACACACACACACACACACACACACTCACACACACACACACACACTGATCCAAGGTCTCAACGAATTTCCAAAGATTTTGTTTATTTAGCTACCATACGTCGATGTTCATAGAAAGAAGCGTTTCTAGGTTTCAAGTAATATGAAGCTATAATGTTTAATTATGTGAAAAAAAGAAAGGGAAAATGCCGTGTATCTCCATAGTGTTACGAATTTGACTTATAACAATGACATGAACTCATTTAACAAAGCAACGATAACTAATATTATATGTTTTGCGGTCAGTTTACAGGAAGAAAATATCAATTGGCTTAGAAAAATTGATAAACTTATTGGTTGTTTCTATTCAAACGACCACGTTCTTTGTGGCAATCTAGGGTTTTCGCCTCATTTATGAAAATAATAATTATGATAAATAAATAAATAAATTGTTATATGTTTTATTTACCTAGAAGTTGTTCCCAGATAATTCGCCTCTGTGCGCATCCTTCATATTACGATTTAATCTACCTGCTGCGAGATTAATTTGCAAAGGAATTGTGTGTTCATGATTATTTTTTATCAGCATTATTATTATTATTATTATTATATATATATATATATATATATATATATATATATATATATATGTATGTATGTATGTATGTATAAATGTATATATATATTGCTCGTATGTATAACTAGCCGAATAAATTCGCAACCAAATAAGGTTATCGAGCTGGGATTTTATCTGATCACATTCAAGTATACAATATATGCCTTTTTTTTTTAAAAATTTTTAAATAAAGTGTCAAATAGTTTAAAGGGCAAACTGTGTCACTTATTTTTAAATATTCAGAATTAGACGCATAAGCATTCCGTCTTCCTAATCGAATGCAAATGCTCTCACAGAGCTATACTGGTTACAGCTTACACTTGCTAAAAGATAAATGCTTTCATGAAATTTATCAAACAAATAATATTTATTATAAAATAAAAAAAAAACGGATAAACACATTATGGTATTAAAACCGCCTCTTGCCTATATTTGCCTATCCATTGTATGTAGCCCTAATTTATTCAGTGATTACCGTTGTGACTTCATAAGCCCTCATAGTCGAAGAACGAAAAAATACAATCCGTATATGTTTTAATTTTTTTTCCCATTTTTGAGTTCTAAAAGCGTCATTGTAATATATAATCAATTTAGATGTAATTGGCCGCCGTCAACTTTTAGAAGAAACGTTTGCTATTCCCCACCAAACAAAAAAAACGCGGGAAAAACTTGACTTCATGCGTTCCCTCTCGAAGTTAAATGTCCTTAAAAGAATTAATCGGCAACATGTGATATTATAGTCTACTGTTTGTTTCCCTTCCTTCCGTAACATTTACTGATTAATAACAATTCAGCTTAATTAGGGCTGTAGCTTCTCCACCGAACTAGTGTTTCATTACTTGCTTTATGGGTAATCAAGATGACAATATTACCAAATTAAGTGCCACAGTCTCCCTAATAGGGTGATACATCGCAGTTCTCAAAATATCTTAAAATTTCCTAGGTTCATCGGTTCAATACAATTATATGGTGTGCATGTAATAAATACTTTGAAGGGAAAAAATTCTCGTTTCACAACTTACCTTCACCAGCGGGTTCTTCAAAGAGGCCACCTTATTTGCTAGGTCACACGCACAGCAACTATAATTTTCGGAATCAATTGAATACCTTTTGCTCTATATGTTTAAAAATTTCAAATTCACGATTTAAATTTTTTTAAAAAGAAAAGAAAAGGGGGTTTAAACGCGCGCGATGTTCTAAACTACACACGTTGGAAACATACTGATTCCAATATTTTCAAAGGTGTTACGCCTTTTCTGATTGTCATTTAAAATTAGTAATTGTACATTACATATACACTGATGATTTTAATGCATAACTAGATTAAATACCTCTTGCTCTATAAATTTAAAAATTTAGCAAATTCACGATTAAAATGTATAGTAAAAAAAAAAAAAAAAATAGTGGTACGAACGCAGTACTCTCACTGCACACGTTGTAAACAGACTGATTTTAAATGTTTTCAAAGATTTCCCACCTTTCTGTCTCATTCATAATTTTTTTTAAACATAAAGATTCGAACTTTTTTTTTTACTCTCGCCATTAACTGTCTCCCTTATTGCTGATTATTATGCATTTACGAAAATTTTGTTTGTGTGTGTATGTGTATGTATTATTTTATATATATATATAAAATTATATATATATATATATTATATATATTATATATAATATATATTATATGTATATGTATATATTTTAATATAATATATATATATATATATACATAGTATACACACATCTCTGTACTACGTGTGTGTGTGTAAAATATTGATATAATATACATATATACACACACACACACACCACACACACACAACACACACCACACACCCCAATATATTTTAATATATATATATATATATATATATATATATATATGTGTGTGTGTTGTGTGTGTGTGTGTGTGTGTGTGTGTTTTGTGTGTGTGTGTGTATGTATTTGTATATCTCTATATACTTTATACATATATACATGTATGTGTATATCCATACATTGTATAAATATGTGTATATATATTATACATATATGTTAGATATGAGGCCTATTATATAGTTATATACTGGAGGAAAAAACTAAATACAAAAACTAGACCTGAGAATGGAATCCGGTGGATTTCGAAACTGTAGTCTCATTTTCAATATATCTAGTTTTTGTATTGGGGGTTTTTCTTCCATAGTATCAGCACGGGAGAGTGTTTTTCCATTCATTTATATGCATATATATAGGGTGTATGTTGTATATTTATGCAGGGAAATATATATATATATATATATATATATATATTATATATATATATATTATATATATAATATTTATCATATCATATGTATGTTGTGTTGTTGTTGTGTATATATATATATATATATATATATATATATATTATATTATATATATATAATATATATATATGAATAAAACACACACACACACACACAAAAAAAATTATAAATTATTTCAAGACTTTTGTCGGAGCATCGACGCTGTAGGAGAGTACGAAAACCAATCGAGCCCAAAGTTCGTACCGCTTGAGGAAAAATCCAACCGTCTTAAACACCCGTCCCGTGCTCCATCGGGTCTTTTTAATGTGCAAGAAATAATATAATATTATGGAATTGATTTTGAATGGCTTGCACTCCGACCCCACCACATGCTAGAGTTATGGGTTATAGCTTAATTGTTCTAAAATAGATATTTTTAGGGCATTTGTCTAAGTCACTTGATTGACTTCATTGATGTTAGTTATATTCACATCCCCATTGATGTTGAAACATTATAAATGGTAAGTGATAATCAATAATAATTTAACAATGACAGTGATAATAGCAGTGATGATAATTATTATAATAAAAAATAATCATTTCATATTGTGCTGATTCATCAATTACACCGAATATTCCTGCATATTTTTGATAATAGATAAATATGGATGGGAATCTCTTGAACCTGAGGGGGGGTGAAGAAAAGCTGTTCTAGAAACAAAATCATATTTTATAACAAATTATTTTTACTACTCTAGTTATGATAACAGTAATAGTAATGATAATCTTATTATTATTATTATCTTCCTTTTTTATTTCATCATCATTATTACCATTAGTATTACATCATTATTATCATTATTGTTATCATGATTATTATCATTTTTGTTATCATCATTATTATCATATATCATTAATAAAATTTTATATAAAAAACAAAAAAAATTGTAATTTTTTATTATTCTGTGGAGTTTTATTCGAAGAATCCTTGCTGCCATCAAAGTATTTAAATTCGAATATATTGCTATGGATGTGACTCTGAACTTTTTTGATAAATCTCAAAAACACAAGCAGTATATTATTATTCTCTTACATTCCCTTGTTTCCTATAAAAACCATTATAAACAGACTCTTACAATTTTAATGATAATATATGTCACGTAAAGTAATTCAAACATTATTTATCACCAATTTTTATTAATGCTGCCTATATTTTCCAAATTGTATTACGTTGAATATACTCTTTTTAGCCCAGAAATAAACATTATACCTTTCTTATAATCTAATGTCTTTTCACAAGCGTTTCATTGTAAAATATCTCTTAAATGTTCCTTAAATGGCTAAATAAAGAGTTAAGAAAAAAAATATAAGAATTATTTGACATTTTACCTATTCGGTGTTGGGTCGCGCATGCTATGTGAGCGGAATTCTGCAGTAAATATGCCAAAAGATTACAAGACTTTGCAAAGGACGCGCAGTCAAAGCATATATTAATTGTTAAAGAAAACCTCGTTGTGCCTTATATATTTAGCAGTGTATAATGTAACGACAATTACTTAGTAGGGTTTGCTGACGACATTCATAAAACCGTTTGAATCTTCAGTTTAAATGTCCCAAAATTTTTAAAAGACAAACAGAGAAGGGGTCTTTCAAAAATCGCATAATAAGTGAGTGTGTGTGTGTGTGTGTGTGTTTGGTACACACCACATGCGTATAATATGTATATAATATATATAGTATATATATATATATATTTTATTAATATATTATATATATATATATATATATATACACACACACACACACACACACCCCTCCCGACACACACACACACAGATATATATATATATAAATATATATAAATAATATATTATATATATATATCTATATAGTATATATATATATATTATATTATAAAATTACATATATATAATTTTCATATAGATACACCTATATATACATATATATATATATATATATATATATTAATATATATATATATATATATATATATATATTATATATATTATATATATTATATATATATATATATATTTATATAAAGTATGTGTGCGTGTGTATAAATATGTATATATGATAGATAGAGAGATCAGAATTATCAAAATCATTACCACTTGAATATTAAAAACAGGGATAATCAATATGCATATAATGATAAGAATGACAAACGCTCTGATAATTTACGGTTACCGACATAACACTAATGAATTATATAAAGATATTGAAAATTACTAGCAATGTTGGAACTTCCTTTATGAATAAAAAAAGTATAATTCAAAGAAATAAAATAATGTGTCTTCTGGCAGAGAAATCATCGAACAATCGCAATGAATGTTGCAAACCTTTATATTTTTCTGTTAGACTTGGATAATCACAAAAGTTTATATATTCTATTGGACTTACATAGTATATCTATTTTATGAAATGTAAAACATTTAAAGCCCATGTGCACACACAACAGGGTCGTCATTTGGACTTTTTTTGGAGAGGGGGGGGGGGATAAGTTGGGGGACGGAGCGAGCACAATCCGTATCTGGGGCGCTACAAGCCTTCCCGAGTATTTTTTTGAAAATTAGATATTCTTTCAGATTCTTTAAGCTATAATCAAAACTATATTGGTGTAATTTAGGGGAAAAATCGTGGGGCTGTGGCCCTTGATGAGGGTGCAGCAGACCTTGAAGGAACCTTGGGTGGAATTACCGTCCCCCAATTGCGCTCCTACACACACACACACACACACACACACCACACACACCACAACACACACCACACAACACACACACCAGATAGTAAGATAGATAGAGAGAGAGAGAGAGAGAGAGAGAGGAGAGAGAGAGAGAGAGAGAGAGGGGAGAGAGAGAAAGAGAGAGAGAGAGAGAGAGAGGCACACCAGCAGAAACACACACGCCCCAAAATGTTTTGCGTCTTATAGCATGTAATTACAAAGATTTCCGTAAGCCATTAGACCAAGAGACCACGTGGGTGTTTGCCAATTTAGAACCACAGTTAGGGCTTAGATGACATTATATCTGATCTCGTCTTTCAATTCCTCCCAGCAGTACCGTGTCAGATCACCACCCCCCGGCCCTCCCAGGGCTGGCTGGCCAGACACTCGACACTCTTACCCTAAATCCCTCGTTCGTGTGTTCCCTTACCTGTGTTGTACTCTTCCTTAATAAAGAGCCAAGTTCCCCTCGCTATGAGAGATTTTATATTTCAACTCAACGAATTTAACGTGTTCGTGATTTTCTATCGTTTTTCATGGGCATCATAAAAAATTTTATCTCGTTCCTTTCCTCGCTCCGACCTGACCGGGAACCCTTTCTTTTTTTCTTCCGGTTGGTTGGGTACGTTTGGGAAAGGGGTAACAAATGACCGTTCGTTTTTCGCGTAAATTTTGGGTTTTTGTTGTGATCCAGGGGATAACCTAAACATCGTTAAAATTGCTCATTGTGACGTGTTCTATCAACGCTAGAGAAGATTGTAACGTGATTTTTTTATATGAATTTATTTTTTTGAGTATAGCGTTAGGATCTTGCCCCCCCATCATGTGCACAGGGATGCCTGATATACCCAGTGCTTTTACATCGCCCAATAGATCTATGGTCCGACGTTACGATAGTAGAAGTCGGCAACTTTCGAGTCGGTGTGATCCGCAGTTGCATCTGTTTATTAATGTTGGACTAGAGTTTAAGTTAGAATCATTATTCACTTATTAATCACACCCTTCTCACCTTCTAAATATCGCTTGCATGTTTTGGGTATCCCAAGCAATCGTGTGATTTGTGATGGGAGTTCGTCAGTGCCCATCACAGATGCGCAGAGTAAAGCGGGTTTATTTTAGATTTCCTGTTGCTTAAGTTCACTTAATTTCGTTCGGCATTTTGGGTATAGGGACCCCCCATCGATGAAGTCTTACGTAGTCTAACATGTATAGCTAGACATGGCTACCATGGCATCTCAGAATTTCTGACCCAAGATTTGCTTGGGAGAAAGCTTGTGATATATACAATATATATATATATATATAATATATATATATATATTATAATTTTATATATATTTTAATATATTATAATATTTATTTATTTATTTTTTTTTTTATTTTTTTTTTTTTTTTTTTTTTTTTTTCTGTCACCGTTCATTAGTGCGTACATTCCATCGCATATCATTAAATACTGAATTCAGTGTGGCAGTTGAAATTATTTTGTATTTATAGCATTGCTAATTTATCGTAGTATTGCTATATTGAATGTTAATCGTGTTTGTGATACATTCACTGTGTGAGTTCAGTTTCACTTTCATTAACATTCACACTCACTGTCGCTCACTCACACACACACACACTCACTCATTCATCAACGTAGAACAAAAGACACTGAAACATTTTCATTAATAGTGTTTGTTGCTGTCATAGTTACTGGTGTAGAGATCTATGATGTACCTCTTGCCTATGATTTTGCCAGTCGCGACGAGTGACTAGTACATGTTGTACAATTTCATATTTTACGTACATTTCTTCTCTATGTGACGACAATTGGTTCAATTAAATCCTTGTAGATTGTCATTGTCGTTTTCCTTATCTACTCTTATATTTATCAGAGATGGTTGGTAGTTCCAGCCAGGTCCATGTGGATCGCTACTGACATCTCCCTCCCCTATTTTCTTTTTCTTTTTTTGTGAAAGTAAAACACAAAACGAAAATAAGTAAAAATGAACATTAAAACCTGTAAATTTATATAAACAACCGGCTTGTAGCACTAACATCCCCTCCTCTCTGTTACCTTTCTTTTTTTTTTACTATCTTGGCCCTTACATGTATGATCTGGTTCCCTGACTATATATAGCAGTTGGACCGACAATACCTGCTGCAGAAACGGTCACCTTAGGATGCTATTTGAAAGACATCACCAGTAGATCGCCATAGCTGCGGACCAAGATATTTGTCAGAGCAGGTATTAGTTAAAGTGTAGTGGACCGCCTGTGTACGTCCCCTCGGTCCCCTACATATTCTTTCGTCTCCCCCCTTTTCGAGATGAAGGGCGGCGTTCCTCCTCGTTCCACGGAGGTGTCGCAGCCTCGTACGCCCCCTAGGTTGCCTAAAGCCCCTGTTTTTATCCCCCGGGGGTGAGGATGCCCGTCAACGGTGAGGAAGCTGCGGCAACAGAAAACGGGAAGCCACCTGGAGCGACTCACCTGCGCGGCCTCGTCACCCGTCCTTATATTTTATGCTTTGCTTTGGTGTTAGCTTTTTATTTTAGTATGTTTTAATATTTTAGTATGTTTTAATAAACATTTTTACATCGTGTTTTAGACGAACCTTGGGAAATGAGACCACCACACAGAAGATGAATTTGCAAAGAAACTTTTAATCTTTATTTACCTTATCATCTCATCTTAACTTTATTATGAATATTTTACATTTTTTATTTATATTTTTACATTTTTTCACATTTTATGAACGATCTTACCATGTACATAATGGTTCTTTTTTACTTATTTTACTATTTTGTTTCAAGGAACTTTTATTCATTTTATGAAATAACCTTTTAAAAGTTATTTTTATTATTATGTAAAGAACATTTTAGTGTACAATGCAAATTTTTTATGTGAATTTTTTTAGAACCAAACTCAGTTTCGCGGGCCGAGGTGACAAGGAAAAGTCCCCGGCCCTTCAAGAGGGCAGATCGGTGTGACTGTGGTTGTGGTGCCCAAGATAGGTGGTCTCGGCAATAAGAGATAAGTGATTAAGTTTTTATATGTGAGAGAAGGCGGTTCTCGTTTTAATGTTTGTCTCGTGT
The DNA here is from genome assembly GCF_015228065.2 of Penaeus monodon. Lineage (NCBI taxonomy): Eukaryota > Metazoa > Arthropoda > Malacostraca > Decapoda > Penaeidae > Penaeus > Penaeus monodon. Next base: position 20,028,228 of record NC_051395.1, on the reverse strand, counting down.
TTTATTGTTTTATGTCTGTTTGTCTTTTGTGTTTTAGTGTTTGTTTTACTGTGCCGTATTTCGTTTTGTCCTGTTTTATCCTTGTTTTACAAAATAAATAGATAATATCATAATACCTTTTGATAAGTCCCTGACTCTATGTAAGAAGGAAGGCTGAATAACGCCTAAAACATATTCTATTCTAAAGCTAAACGGCCAACAATCAAAAACCCTAAAGTATAGATGAAGCATCTGTACACGCCTCTCCTCGGGATTTCAACCACGCCTACCTCACTTCGGCTCATTTGCACAACTACACTTCACACACATACATACGCACACCACTGTCGCTCCTTTCCACAATTCCTCTAACATTGCATCCCTTCTTACAACATACACTCGTTCCCGAACGTACCAATCGGGTGGTGGCAGTGACCTCATTTACACCCTTTTAATGAGCCTGGGGGATGTTGTAATTAAAGAACACAACAAAAGGAAGTCAAGGACCTGTGTGAGACCTTCAAGCACGTGTGGATGTTGAGGACGGATGGATTCGCCACGGACCAGGAAGAAGAGGACAACAAGGATGAGCAGCCACAAAGATGGACCAAGGACAACGCACACAAGAACGAGATGACCAGCCACTCAGGACCAACCAGAGTTGGGTCACTCTTTGAGGCCAATCTAAGGTGCCTCGAGCGCGAGGCGTTATTAGGTTACCGAGCAATTTAGCATGTACATTAGCACGATTGAGTAAGTCATTAAACCATTAAGTCAATTTAGAACCATCACACCAGCGAGGACTTAGATGACGATTATATCCGACTTCGTCTGATCTCCCAATTCGTTCCCAGAAGTCTCCGTGTCAATTCACCACCAGCCTCCGGCCCTCCCAGGGCTAACTGGCCGGACACGCGACACCGAGCTTAGGTCTTATCCTAAGACCTCATCTCATAACTTCCCTTTACTGTGCATACTCTTCCATAATAAAGAGACAAGCCGTGTAACCACAATCACAAGTCACAACTATTATACTAAGGTTCTCAAACTTTTACAGTTACAGGGCGCAGGTCATCGAAGCTAATATCTCCAAAATATCCCTGGGCTGGGTATTTGATACCCCAGCTTTAGAATGATGTTGGCCCAACGTGGGTGGACGATAATATAAGTAATATTAGCTCTCTTTGCCTGTCTCTATGTGCCTGTGGCACACCATTGATTATCCATTGGGGAGCAATCAACTTCCTTTTTGTATTAAATATCCATGCAATACAACGAATATTATTTCAGCACCCAAATTTAGCGTAAAATGATCAGAATGGGTCGCCTTCATAAGAAGCATCAAGCTCGAGGTTGTTGGAGAAACCACAAATATTTTTAAAAGCAACCATGACACTTATTCCTAAGACTCTGACAAATTGTACAAAGCATAGAGCTCCATAGCGGACACCACAGATTGTCACAGGGCTCTGTGTAACCGAAATAGGCCCTTCAGGCCTTTCACAAATAACTTCAGTAATGAGAGCTTTCGCAATTACAAACTTTTATATGCTGTCAGTGGTAATACGTCAATATTACAGGTTTAGTCCACTGTCAATGACAGAAATAAGAAATCTTGTAAAATTAAGAGCAGAGGCAATTAGGGAAATTACTAATGCAGTCGTAAGGCAGTTCTCGTATCCACAAGCAGCTCAGAAAATTGCCTTCCCGCATTCCTGACCACCAAGGAAGTGGCTGAGCTGGAACCTATACATTTTGCCATAGAAAATGTCCTAGATTACAATCAAAATCCCCCAGTGGATGATCCTGTCCAAGTGGAGAACGTCCCCAAGCCCCGAGGAGATTCGATTTGAGATGATAAAACATTATAAGCATGATTAAGTTCCTAGAGATGTACAATGTAATTTGGAAAAACCTTTTTCCAAACTCATAGCAATACGCCTACATCATTTCTATATTGAAAGGAGTGGGAAATCCCAGATCCCAAATTACGTGGAAACTTGCTCCCCCTTATTCAAAATTTCATTTCTGACAAACTATTCATTGAATGTCTTCTCTCAGACATTTTGTCCCGGTAAACGATCTTGTCACTATCTACCACTCGGAATCTTAAACCTTCACTATACTATTGTTACGCCGGCCGCCTCGTCTCTCTGCCACCAACACAAGGCAGGCTAGGCAGACGGCGTGAACACTGAACAGCTCCAAGAGGCACCGAGCACCACAGCGTCCCAGAACAGCACGAGGGGAAACACCAAGTGGCGAGGCAGGGCACGAAATAAACACAAAATGACAGTCTTTCCTTTATTTACACAAGTTATTTACCCGTACACTATTCTATAGGCACAATGCAGGGGGGAAACCAGCATGTCACACAGCACAATACAGCTTATAACAGGGCAACACAAAATTTATATCAGGTCACAAGGGCACACACGAGGTCTTCACAGGAGCAGCGCCCAACTCCATCTCTTCTGCCTTGTTCCTTCGCTCCTCCGCTCACAGCCAGTTGCTTCATGTTTGCCCAGGTCCCTTCATGTTAACACATGCCCAGGTCATCCTTTTCACGTTAACACATGTTTTGCACAGAGACAAAGACCCACTGGCGTAGCACTATCCCCCCCTATCAAGCAGAAGACCCGTCTGCTCTGACATACCTAAACCTGAAACAATCTACAGAAAATTTAAATAAAATTAGTCCTCAGGAACAAACAAAATTCTTTCATACAGCGCGGCTTTCTTCGCTCTTGCTGGGGTCGCTCTGGAGGAGGTGTGGGCGGCGGTAGATTGGCAGTGGCACCCAGAGGGGTATCTCCTGTCCCAAGACCTGGCTCATGGTTACCAGTGACTTCTGCTGCATCGCCCTCACCATCCAAATGCTCGTCCTCATCTCGGTCAGCGTCTGCCACGTCCTCATCGCCGCTACTGGGGCTAACGTCATCTTCTTTTTCACCATGGCCCCAGGAGTAGCTTCCTGGTAACATCACAGCCGGTCCACGTGGACAACAGACGGTCCTTTTCGCCCTCTGCGAATTCAATAGGTGACGTCAGGAAGGGCCACTACCACCGTGTATGGCCCTTCCCAGGGGCTCTGTAGCTTCGGCGAGAGCCCTCGCTTCCGACGCGGGTTATGCAGCCACACTCTGTCACCTATGTTGTAACTCACTTCCCTCATGCGCTGGTCATAGGTCTCCTTCATGGCATGGCCGGCTACCTTGAGCTTGCCACGCACTCGTCGGTGCACCAGGTTAGCGGCGCTCCGGTGCGCCAAGTCCTCGAGGAAGTCAGGCAACGGCGACACACCAACCAACTCCTTGCTCCCCGACGACTCTTCTGGATGCTCCACTTTCTCACAAGTGCCCAGCTTTGCACCAGCTGGCACCATCTGGGCCTTATCAGAGAAGTTAGCTACCAACACTGTAACTAACCCCTCCCCTGGTCCAACAAGGCTCCGCCCAACCGCTACGCCATCAGCCAGCTGCAGGTTTTGAATGGGCTCCACGAGGCCCTCTACTCCACGCATCACTCTTGATAGTTGACACCGGATTTTAGACTCTGTCCTGGGGGCAAGGTGCAGTTGCTCAGCCGTAACTACCTCTGCACAGCCAACCACTGGAAGCAAGGGTACATCTTCACCGTGCACCCTCACCAGCTTCCGTCCAAGGTCGACACACGCCTTACTCTGCGTCAGGTAGTCAAGGCCCAGCAAACAGTGCTCGTCCAGATCGGCCACATACACCGGCAGCCACTGCACCGTGCTGCCCACGCCAATACGAGCCTCCAATGGCCCCGTGACACCACACAGTCTCTGTGGTGCGTCTGGAAGTCGCATAGTGGCCAACATATCAGGCCGCACTAGGGTCTTCTCAGCCCCAGTGTCCACTGTCAGGCTTCCCATCTACTGAGCCCTCCACCTGCATCGTGCTGGTTCGTGCTTACCCAAGTCGGGGCCCGGGAACCGAGGACGGCTGGGTTTCGGCCCCCTTCTCCAACCTGTCCGAGTTTTCCTCTTGTACCACTTCCTTAGCCTTAGGACATGCACTCGGATAGTGACCATACCTGCCACAGCCCTTGCAGCACTGCTGGAAGGCATCATAATCCGTCCGGTTGAGAGGACGTGTTCTCTGCTCCCTCCGACACCGACTACGTCTGTGCCCTTCCTCACCACAGCCCCAACACAAGCCTTGAAAAGTGCTCGGGCTCACCATCCTCAATGCTATCTTCTCCACTTTAGCCTTCCGGCCCCGGAGGTCACGGCGGGGCTGAGCAGCTGGCCCTAGGCCACTGGTTGCCTTCAGGAAGGCCTCGAACTCCAAGGCCCTTGCCAGCGCCACCTGCAGGTTCTCAGGGTGTGCCTGCTTGACGTAGATTTGCAGCTGCTGGTCCTGCAAAGCGTCAACAAAGAAATCGCGGGCCAGGACCACAATCATCTCTTCCGCAGCCGCAGGGTACGACCTCCTTACCAGCGCCTCCACATCCTGTGCCAGCTGGGACAGTGTCTCGCCACGCTCACGAGTCCGCTTCTTCAAGTGGGCCCGATATACCTCGGCCTGGTGGTGGTGCCCGAAACGGCGTTTCAAAGCCTCTGCCACGCTGGTGTAAGAGGCATGTTGGGATGCCGGCAGATGCCCCAACACTTCCACCGCGGGGCCCCTTAGCGCTGGTACCAGCTGCAGGGCCTTCTCTTCCTGGCTCCAGCCCTGGGCAGATGCCATCATTTCAAATTGGGCGACATATGCCTCCCAGGCCACCTTCCCGTCGTACTCAGCTGGCTTACGCGTCACAGAATGTCTGGAGGCCGAGGGGCTGCAGGGTGGAGAACGCGTGCCATGAACTAACACGCCTGGGGGGGAGGAAGGGGGTGAGGGAGGCAAAGAGGCGGGTTGACCGGGTTCGAGTTTGCCGCCACCTATACCCAAGGGAGCGGTTCCGATTGGTCCCCAGCCTTCTGCAGCGACCACTGGCTCCGACACGATGCTGCGGGGCCCGGGGGTTTCCTGCCACGGACCCCAGGCAGACCCCAGTAAATCTGACACTCTGGCATCTGTTGCCAGAACCTCGACTACCTTCTCTGCTTGCAACGTTACTACCTCATGAAGCCGCCTTTCCGCCTTCACTTCCTCCCTCAGGCCCTGAACCTCGCCCTTCAGAGTCTGCACCTCCTCCATCAGTTCACTCTTCACGCTGTTGCAGGCCTTGTCGGTGTACTGCTGAGTTTCCATCTTCACAGATGCAAGATTGCTCTGTAGCACCTCAACAAGTCGGCAGAACTGTTCCTCTGCCTTCCTTGCCTGCATCTCGACGAGATGGTGCGCCTGCTCGCGTGCCCTCTGTGCCTGCTCTTCTGCCCTTTGTGCCATTTCCTCCCTCATACCGGCCAACATGGCAGTGATCAGGTCCACCTGCCTCAGTCATAGCCTCCTCTCCCTCATGGCTGCCGCCATCTTTGGACGACATGATAAATCGGCGCGTCTCACTGATCAAATATCACAAATCCCACTTCTGACACCATTTGTTACGCCGACCGCCTCGTCTCTCTGCCACCAACACAAGGCAGGCTAGGCAGACGGCGTGCTATACACAGGGTCGTGAACACTGAACAGCTCCAAGAGGCACCGAGCACCACAGCGTCCCAGAACACCATGAGGGGAAACGCCAAGTGGCGAGGCAGGGCACGAAATAAACACAAAATGACAGTCTTTCCTTTATTTACACAAGTTATTTACCCGTACACTATTCTATAGGCACAATACAGGGGGGAAACCAGCATGTCACACAGCACAATACAGCTTATAACAGGGCAACACAAAGTTATATCAGGTCACAAGGGCACACACGAGGTCTTCACAGGAGCAGCGCCCAACTCCGTCTCTTCTGCCTTGTTCCTTCGCTCCTCGCTCACAGCCAGTTGCTTCATGTTTGCCCTGGTCCCTTCATGTTAAC
>NC_051395.1:20007329-20009829 GCF_015228065.2 Penaeus monodon | reverse complement strand
TGCAAAACATCACAAGCTAATCACAGGCTTTGTTACAACAAGGGCATCTCATTCACAGAATAATGAATATATTGTATGTATTGTTAAAAAAAATACAGCCATTACACCACAGGGATGTACCAGGTGGAACTGTAGGGAACTCTACATACAAGCCATCTCCAATGTGATTTTAGTTTATCATTTCTGTTTACTCATAGATGGATCCACATATACTTTGTTGCCAAGGAGTCAATTACTAGTCACACCTATCTCACCTGTTTACCTTTTATCTTGATTTTTGATGTCCCCACTCATGTCATGCCAGCATTAAAGAAAATACAGTCAGGTTTTCCCCTTGTCAGGACAGTCCTCCAGCACCACTCCCCTTATACTTTATTTCAAATAAAGTATAAGTACACTGAGTTTCCCTGATCACCCACCAGATCAGATTGTTCACTGCAAAATCTTTTGACGAATCCTTATTTATTGAAACTTATGATAAAAGATTATTATCTACCACACCAATACAGTGATCATACTCCACCATACTGTTTATTGCCTGTCAACTGCATCACCAAAACATCCGCAAACCAGGACAGATTCTGAGTGACAAACTAACATGCTGTGGAAGGGCATCTCATTGTCAGTTGGACACATTTGAAATGTGCTATCATCAGATTACATCACCTTGGATCACTATATCGCTTTTCTTTTCTTTTCAGTTTCAGGTGACAGTAAGATATGGATTCATTAGCAGTTCATGCTTCTGAAGTTTATACGTAGCACTTGATATCTTGCAAGGCTGACCCTAATGAACAACTTTTAGTAGGAAGTCAGGGCCAGCAGAAATACATGAAAGCCAACTTTGTGGGGTCATTGCATAAATTTATCTCTTTAATTAGCAGATTCTCTTGTCTCCAAACCAAAATCTTGTTTTTTCTTTATCTGACAAGATTGGACTGAGGCTTATATGATTTAGGAAGAGAAGCAATGTGGGAAAAAAAAGGGTATTGTGAACAAGATTTATCCTGAAAACATTTTACTAATGACTTTGAAATAGTAGTGAGTTTTTCATAACTCCTCTTATGGGTCTCTGGACTCTCTAAGAAAAATGCAAAACAATTATTAACAATAGATCTTTAGGCATATATTGGGTAGATCCAAAGATTATTTTGTGGTAACTATAGTCCTTAAATTCTCAAGACATTCAGCCTGATTGTCAAGCTCTCCTTTCTCATCCTCTGTCCAGATGAAAACATGTGCTGGTGTGCATTAGGGAACTCTATTTGTTTGGGATAGCTCATTAAGTCTCTATATTCTATTCTTCTTCAAAGGTGAATTGAAGCACAAAAGAATATGCTGCTACTTTAATCATAAGTGGATCAATCCTTCAGTGCACTAAACTTGCCAGGATATATTTTGGGCATCATTCAAAATGCAATATAAAACACATGTGGTTCCCAGTGTGTAGTAAGGTGGACTTTTACAATTTCACTCACATCTCTAATGTTTAATTTTTGTCTCGGCACACATCATAGAATCTCTGTATTTCATCTCCTTTTACCTCCTAATTCCTTCATCTAATAGTGAAAGACAGACCTATGGAAAAGAAGGTATTGAAATACTATTCTTGGTAGTACCAAAGTTCAATTTTTCTATCTGAAAATCTGAAACTGCTGGCTATAAAGAACAACCTTCTTCAAAATAAATAAAAAAATGCATATAAATTGCTCAGTATACAGGATAAGAAAATTCTCTTTGCCATCCTTAGAAGATATCAAATATTTTACAGCATATAAAACCTTACCTCAAGATTCTGAGCACAAAATTCAGAACATTCACTTCCTCCATGTCCATCAAAGACTGCAGCACACAGAATGTTGTTTAAAAGGTCTGCAACAACAAACCTGTTAGGGAAATATTTATGACTATAATCTACTCAACATCTTCAACGACATCATAATTTCACACAAAAATAAAAAATAATATAATCATTCACAAACTATTAGATATAATACATGGAAGAGGAATAGTTATCCCCTGTACCTGGGTGACATGACCTTCTTGTTGTTAAAAAAATTGGTTGAGGGCCAGGGAGACAGGAATGTCATCATGAAAAATTTGGCTGAGGGTTGGGGTGATGGGAATGACTTGTCATGAACATAAAAAGCTTTTGGAGGAAGATCAGACTCAGTGGGCATTTAATAAAGGATTCTTGAAGTATTTTCACCAGTAAATGAGATTGGAAAATAACCACCCAAAGCCATGCCTGTAAAGGTAAATATTTCCTTGCTAAAGAGCCTTTTCCTGCCTGCCATGACTGATAGTAAAGAGTGACTTATAGAAAATAATAAAAAAAAAACACACATACACACAAATATGAATATTACTTTGTTATTGTTATTACTTAGAGAGATAATATGAAGTCTGCTCAACAAAAACAGCATAACCAGTGACAAATATAGACCTTGTTATAAAAAAAATATATATATATATAATAACATTGCAAAGAGGAGGCAAG
>NC_051395.1:19990538-19998038 GCF_015228065.2 Penaeus monodon | reverse complement strand
TTTTTTTAAAAAATTTGGTCCTTACAATTAGACTGCGAAAGTAAATTCCGCAGCATTTCCCAGGCAGATTAAACTTTCCAGGAAGTAGAACAAACAATTTCGATAATGTTATACAAAGTTGTCATTTTATAGGAGATATAAATTCCTCGCCTTTATTGGTGTTTTTATCGTTTAAATGTTTTTCACCCGAGCATGCCGGAACATAACTCATACGTTTTTTTTTACTTATTTCCCTATATATTTTTTGATATCATACTTAGGTCTGTAACTAAGAATATACCAATAAACAATTAATAAAAAACAATAAATGGTAATTTTTAAAAATAAACTTTTCGGCTTTAAAGTAATGATGTTGATATTTTTAGACAAAAAGTATTTTCACAAAAAACATCTTCCGCCCCCATGATATAATATAAAAAAATTATAATTATATATATATATAATATATATATATACTATATATATATTATATATAGATATAGAAAATGTGTGGTGGTATATATATATACATATATTTAATATTATATATATTTTGCAGGGTTCGTTGTAAAAAAAAGGGGAAGGGGAATCAGAACGGTAAGGGTAACGGAAAAACCCCAGAGGAAACACCAAAAGGTTTACGTATGGGCCAAAAAAATTACAAAACCCTATAATAACCAAAATGTACAATCAGGGGTGGGAGAGAGAGAGAGAGACCAGCGGAGCAGGCGAGGTCACATGGGGAAAGGGAGCACACAAGTAAAAATCAAGGAAAAACTGCAAATTTTTTTGGCTGGGCCCCTTTTTTTTTCCCCGCGCCATGTAAAGGCCCAAAAACCCTCTTTACCCAGAGGGTACAAAGCCAAGGGGAAAGGACCTAACCCCGCCTCACAGAGGAGGAAACATGGGAAAGGGTCCAGAGTAATTTTGCAGTTGTGACATATCCCCCCTTTTTTTCAAAAAATTTTCCCAAGAATTGGAGATTATTTTGAGAGAGCCAAAACTGCGAGATCCCTACACTAGGCCTACACCCAGCGGTGATGTGGCCCCGGGACCTGCCCTTCCGTCCCCGCCCCCCCCCCCGGTGATCACGGTCCGCCTTTGCGGACTTGGGACCTTTGCTCCCCCACCGCCCTCTACTCCCGGTAGCTTCTCCAGCTCTCCCGGGGGGCGCCCCTCCGGCCTGTTCGGGGTAGCTCCCCCGGCAGTCCCGGCGGGTAGCTCCCCCGGCAGCCTCGGCAGGCAGCTCCTCCGGCATGACCCGGAGGAGCTCCCCGGCATGCCCTCGGCGGAGCTCCCCGGCATGTCCTGGCAGGCGCCCCTCGGGATGCCCCGGCAGGCGCCCCTCCGGCGACCCGGCGGCAGCTCCCCCGGGCTGCCCCGGAGGCAGCTCCCCCGGCATGCCCGGGAAAGGCGTCCTTCGGATGTCCTGGCAGGCAGTCCCCGGCATGCCCTCGGCGGGCAGTCCCCGGCTGTCCTCGGCAGGCAGCTCCCCGGCAGTCCCGGCGGCGCCCCCCGGCATGTCCTCGGCAGGCAGTCCTCCGGCATGTCCCGGCAGGCAGCTCTCCGGCATGTCCGGCAGGCAGCTCCCCCGGGCAGCCCTCGGCAGGCAGCTCCTCCGGCAGCCGTTGCCCCCCTGACCCTTGGCAGGGACCCCACTCCAACTGGTCGTTTGGGTGATGTTCGTACCCCCCAGTTGCCCTCCTCCCCGGTCCTCGGCGGGTAGTAAACCCGGTGGTACGTGCCCCCAAATTTCCCCGGGCGGGATCCCACGAAAAATGGTCTTTTCGGGCGATGTCCAGCCCCACCCGTTTTCTCCTGGCGTTCCGGCAGGGAATTTTCCTGCGCTCCTGGGCAGGGAGTTCCCCCTGCGCAGGCGGCTACCAGGCGTCCTGGGCAGACGAGGATCATCCGGGCGTCCTGGGAGGCCGGGCCATCCAGGCGTCCTGGGGAGGCGAAGACTCATCGGGGATTTTCCGGGTAGGCGAGACCATTTCCCGGGGCGTCCGGGGAGGCGCGACTCACCCGGGGCGTCCTGGGCAGGCGACGACTATTTCCCGGGGCGCCCGGGCAGGCAACGACTCATCCCGGGGCGTCCTGGGAGGGGACGACTACCGGCGGGGTCTTCGGCAGGCGGCTCATCCGGCGCGTCCTCGGCAGGGGCTCACCGGCGCGTCCCCGGTAGCGGGTCTTCCGGTGCGACTTTGGCAGGTAGCTCTTCCGGGCAGCCCGATGCTCACCCTTCTTGGGCAGGGATCTCACGCCAAAATGGCTTTGGGTGCCACTGGCGGCGTCTCCGGCCGGGGCTTCGGTGGCGGGCCCCCCGGTGCGACTTCGGCAGGTAGCTCTTCTGACAGCCCGATTTCTCACGCCAACTGGTCGTTTTGGGGCAATCCGACCCACCAGTTGTAAAAGCGGACATGCAACGGCGGCTAACTCCCCGACTTCCGGGCAGCGCTGGGGGGTTTTCACCGCGGTGAGGCTTCCTCGACCGCGCCTGCTTTTCCGACGGTGTTCCCCCGGGGGTCTCCTACCTTTTGTCCGCTTGCCCAAAGTTCCCGCGCGAGGGGCCTTGGGGCAGAGGATCAAGCCGGTGCGACTCCCCTGGTCAGTCGCTCCTCGGCCGCGTTCTACTCCCCGGGGTTGAGTTTCCCCGGGCGACGTGTCCCTCACGTAAGGAAGGCCAGAGCAAGGGCCAAAAAACGGGGACCCACGTTTCCCCCATAGCGTTGATGTGCCCCCGACGCCTTCCTCTCGCGGTTCCGGACGCTGCTCTTCCCAAGTGCCTCGTATCTCCCCTTTCCCGGGAGTAAGGGGGCCCGCGCCGCGTCTGTCCTTCCCGCTCCCGAATGTAGTGTAAAAAGGCCATGCCTTAAGGCCCCGCAGTTACTTCCGACGTAGTTCCTCATGGTGCCGTTTCCCGACCGTCTGATCATGGCAAGGTCGCCAATGTCAGGGTTCAAATTTAAAAAAAGACAAAGGGAAACAGAACGGTCAGGGTAACGGAAAAGCACCAGAAAAAAGAAAAAGGTTTTTTCTCTTAGGCCCCAAAATTTCACTACAATTTTCTAAAGGTAGTTTCATGTATGAGTGGGTAAAAAAACGGCGAAGGGCCCGAGTAATCTCGCAGTTGGCACACACATAATTAATTATATATAATAATATATATATTATATATATATATATATATAATATAATATTATATATATATATGTGTGTGTGTGTGTGTGTGTGTGTGTGTGTGTGTAGTTGCAATGATTGAACAAAAAACATAATTTCGCCAAAAATATCAGTTTTATTCCATGGGTTTGTCTTTTAAACTTCTTTGTTTGGCTGTTTATTATTCACTGCAGGTTGGTCCACTCACTTTATTTTAGATGGATTTTTGCTTTTATAGAGGAGACCGAAACCTGAGATTTGTAGAGACTGCTAAGGGCCCGGCTAATTTGTCAACCTGCACACAAATTGTGTGTTTAGCTTTAAAACTTCGTCAATGGCAAAACGTTGAGCATGAGAGATCGATGAATGGTTCGCAGTCTGAAACTCAGTTGACATTTAAACGACCATACGCCCACTCCCACACTTATTTGTCTTGGAAAAAAGAAAATGTTTAATAAGGGCCTCTCTGAGCCTCTGGCGTACTTCCACTTCCGGCACCGTTCGTTTGAGATTTGCGAAGTTCTGGCTTCGCTGGGCCCTTTTACTTCGGCCGGTGTGTAGCTTTTATGGCTGTCTTTTTGGTTTTTTGACACTCGGTGTTACCGGGCGGGTGGGGTTGCCCGCAGGGCCCCGTAGCCGTGGGGTAAGAAACTCGCATAAAACTCTTTACAGCACGCGGCCGTGTTTTGCGGTCCTTTTTCTAGGAAATGCGTGGCACACTTTCTCTAAATAATGTATAAGTGTGGCGTTCGTCTCGCCGTAATGCATGCAACACCTCTCTTCACGTTCTATTATTTGTATGATCTGCCATGCACAGTGGTAACCTAGGCGCATTCTTCGGTACCTTTGTTGTTTATTTCAGAGTGCCAGTGGTTCATAGCCCGTGGGGTTGGTACCCGGGCCGAGGGGGAGGGTCTCGTTCCCTCTCGTGAAGCTGCAGGAGGGAAGGAGCTTTCCCCCACCGTACACTTTTTCTAAGTAATTTTCGGCTTGATGTATTAATGGGGTTAGGGGGGCATACCCCTGCCAATTCGGCTAGTCTGTCAGCAGGTCATTCCCTCTGATCCCCATGTGGGTGGGGAAAAAAGTTTTTGATAATTCTTTTACCCCGTGCAAAAAATCCTCTGTGCCAGTGTGAGGATGGTAGTCAAAGGGTAGATTTGTCAGTGGGGAGCGCCCTGAAGACAGTCGATGGCTTCTTTTGGGGTCCCTATGTTGACCCCGGTCCTTCCCTCAGGATGCGTGGTTTAGTGTCCCATGATAGGGAAAATGCCCTGCCTGTAGCGAGGGGGGTTGTCTTTACCCTCTGGTATTGTGGATCCCTTGTGTGAAAACCGGGGCCTGCCCCTGTGGGTCAAGGTCGACTGATCCATCCGGTAGAGTTTGCACTTTGGGGGATGAGGGTTTCTGCCTTTAGGCTAGGTTACAATATTTATTTTTTTGGTTGCCCGTCTCATGACCGGAACTCATCGAGGTTTGAGCCGACAAAGTAAAAGGGGGGGGTGAATCCATGCCCCTTTGGGAAAAAGCGGTTCTTTGAGCTGATGGGTATTAACACCCTGGCTGTTGGAGACGCCAGGAGTTGTTTGCAAACAGTCGTTTTCTTGTTCTAGGCGCTATTTTATGTTTTTGGTTTTTATCCTGGGAACCGGAGACTTTTATAAAAGTTTTCCGCCCCTTGAGATCGTGAGGCCAAGGGGGGAAGGGTTTTCCTGCATAGGAGGTGAGGGCCTTCGTCACTTGGGGCACCCCGAATGACCCCGGTGGCTTCGTTTTGGGGTGTTCAGTTTACTTATATTTTCTCTTTAAAGCCAATCAGAGCAAGGGGGGCATAGTTTACAATGGGCCGACAGCATGACATAGAAGATTTAGTACTCTGTGCTGGCCCCCTTTCGTTTCCATCATTGCTTCATGACGGCATTTGATTTCGTTCGGTCAACCAGTATGGATTCCTTCGGAAGGAGAGGGCGGCTACCTTACCCAAGGTAGAGGGTCCTGGACCCACTCCAAGTCCATTCCCCGAATTTCAGACTTGGCCTTTAACTCTCTGTCTCAGGCCATGCTTTGAGGCTGCAGAGATTTTGTCCTGTCCTGCAACATCCTCGGATACGAGGTCCAGGGCAACGCTAGGCTTATTTAGGCAGTGTCTCCAGGGAGTGATAGCAAAATCGTTTCATAGGAGATGATCTTTCACCCCCCTGGGGGGTTTTTGTTGAGGAACAGGAATTAATGGTTAAAAGGGTAGAGAGAACCCCACCCTGTGGGGTTCCCCTCTCTAGTGGAGGCGTGAAGGTGACCTTGGAATGTGACTCGGTGTTCTATTCCAAAGTAGTCACCTATCCAAGCCAAGAGTTACCTCGATTCTCTTTTGGGTAGGGTTCCTGAAAGGCAAGAGGACTTGCCAATCAAAAGCCTTCTCCAGGTCAAGGGGAAAATACCACAGATGGCCCGTGCTTTTGTGCTAAGAGTGTGGTATGCTGTGCGCTGTGCTCATGCCCCCCGGGGAACCCCGTGGAGGTGTTCCGAGGGTCCCATTTTTTCCCTCGGAGCCGTTTAAAAACCCTCCTCCGGCGTCTTGGCGACAGTGAGGGGAGAGATGGGGGGGACTTTTTTGGGCCCTTTTGGTTTTGGGATGGGAAATATGGGAGCCCTCTTCCCAATCTGGGTAAAGTGGAAGTTTCCAGGACTTTTTGGAGTTGCAGGAAAGCAAGCCCCCTACAGTCCCAGGGAGAGAGATGGTGTACGGATCCCCTCAGAGCCCGGGGGTGTGTTACAACTGGTATATAGCATTTCTTAGTTCCCTTAGAGAAAAGAAACGTCTGAGTTATCGGGTTAGCTGCCCCTTTTTCGATAGAGAAAATTGTTGGTTGTAAGCATTTTTTCTTTCCCCAGTTCGGCTGGCGTGTTGTACTTTTTCTCGCAGAGAAAACCCTGCGCCGTTGTTCGCCTCTGACTGGGGTCAGGTGGTGCATCTCGGGGCTGGCAGCTGGTAGCCCGCTTGACCTTGCCATAGCTCTGAGAGGGGTGGTATGGTGGGCGAAGGACTACACCATTCCAGCCACTTTTCCTGCCCGACTCTGTGGGGTTTCTTTTGGGTCCCGGGCAGCCTCCCCTTTGGGGGCTAGGTTTTTCGGGTGTTTTCGGCACATATTTTCCCTGGGTGACCTCTCTAATCTCGTTTAAATACCAGGCGTCTTTTGAAATCCGGACCAAATCCGAGTTTTGGGGATGGTCAGGAGGCTGCCTCATAAGGCATTTTTCAAGTGGTTGTAGCACTTCCACATTTTGCTTTGTGTTGGTTTATTGCTTTCTCCGACAGCAGGGGCCCAAAGGCGTTCTGAAAAAGCCGCAGTTGGCCTGTCTGTTTTTCCATCTTTGGGTTTGGGCGTGGGATTTTGGCTGGGCCACTATCATGAGGGTAGTTATAATACCGTAATGGTCACTAGTGACGGTCTCTCGACACGCCCGCCAATCCCCTCCACCCGATGCAGTGGCCCGGGGAGGTCTAGGGCCCCTCTTGAATACATTGGCTCTTGGTTATGGGAGAGCAATCTCGGGGAATGTTCAACACGTTTGGGATTGGTGGTCAGTGCACGGTGCCCGCAGGGAGCCAGGATGGGGTGGTGGGTTTAAGTCTCCCCTATGATCACCCGGTGTGTGTGCAGAAGCACAGACCTGGTGTGTCTAAAATACACAGTGTAGCCGGGTGTACACATTTTACAATTTAAGGGGGCCCCCGGCAGGTGAATCTCGACGGAAGAGATCAAAATCTCCAAGTTTCGGTTTCATCGGCTATTACGGAGCAGGAATTTTTGCTCTGACAAAGGGGGACAGGCTTCTTTTGCCATCAGACGAGGAGCATGAAGACATGTACCCTGAGAAGCGAACAGATTTAAAGTCTCCCGGAGCATGACAATGCAATGCTCCTGATCCACTATTGCGTGGAGGGTGGCATCTTGTGGGAAACCAAGATGTTCCATTGCGATTTCTAGATTGCGTGCCATGAGTTACTAGTTTTTACATGAGACATCGTCGTATTCGGAGGGCTGTCGGGTCTAACAACTCCATGTGAACTCCTGCTGTTTTGGCACCCCGGCTGATGGCAGCAAGGGGTCTTCTCATGCGCAGAAAAAAATTTAAATTTCCCGGGTTAAATTAATCCAGATCCCCAGTACTTGTACAGATATGCAAAAACATATTATATTTTCCCCGGTGCACGAGCCAACGCATTATCAGTAAATTGTGATTTTCATGAAAAAGCGGGTATCTGGGAATGGGAATTAGCATTTACCCTCTACAAGTTAAAGGAAAAAAACCGGTTTGGTGCATACTTTGCCTAAATCTAGGCCCCGATATATAAAA